>NW_019946165.1:18910-22593 GCF_002910315.2 Salvelinus sp. IW2-2015
AGGGCACCGGTTTTATAAGGCAATGTGCCAGGGCACCGGTATAGAGTCAATGTGCCGGGGCCCGGCATATAATGAGTCAATGTGCCGGGGCACCGGTAATGAGTCACTGTGCAGGGTCACGGTATGATCAATGTGCAGGGCCCGGTATATGAGTCAATGTGCCAGGGCACCGGTATAGAGTCAATGTGCCAGGCACCGGTTATAGAGTCAATGTGCCAGGGACCGGTATAGAGTCAATGTGCCAGGGCACCGGTATAGAGTCAATAGTGCCAGGCACCGGTATAGAGTCAATGTGCCAGGGCACCGGTATTTGAGTCACTATGTAGCCAGGGCACCGTATAGAGTCAATGTGCCAGGGCACCGGTATAGAGTCAATGTGCCAGGCACCGGTATAGACGTCAATGTGCCAGAGGCACCGGTATAGAGTCAATGTGCCAGGGCCCGGTATAGAGTCAATGTGCCAGGGACCGGTATAGAGTTCAATGTGGCCAGGGCACCGGTATAGAGTCAATGTGCCAGGGCACCGGTATAGAGTCAATGTGCCAGGGCACCGGTATAGAGTCAATGTGCCAGGGCACCGGTTGTTGAGGTAACATGTACATGTAATACTTTGCAAGTTTGCCTTTTTTTGGGGGACTCAACTCTGACTGACCACATCATCTATCGGTAGTCTAAACTGTGGCACAAATTGGGGGTATTTTTCACAGCCGAGCTATCAGACTATCCTTTTGTAAATTAATGGAGGTGTGAATGTTTCAGTCAGTCTCTCTCCTATCACACTAGAGTCCTGCATCAGGCAAAAAATAATCCGCTGGTGGGTGTTCCCGGAGTTGAGAGAGAACCAGGGTAAATACAATCGTGCAATTACACTTGACAGGTGGACTGACGATTTTCAAAAAAATAGGTTACATATGCCTTACAGCCCATTAGATAAATGAAGAGTGGATGTTATCCACTACGGAGTGGGACAGTRCAGCTCAAAACTTCAGATAACTTAAGTTCAGCTATTGTGAAATAATACTTGTCGATCTTGTTGATTTCCTGTATCGCTGCAAGAGGCCTTACTGTCCACCTGGTAATTGTGTTGTTCCAACGGATGAAGAGTCACCTTCAGATGGATGTGCGGTTTCAGAGAGAAGTCAGCTGCCAGCTTGCGACCAGGCACAGTTGATGACATCCTTTTCCTGCACAGAAATTTGAAGAAATCCAGTGACGAATGGACTGTTTTTGAAGTTATTGTTTTAATATATTTATTTGTTGTCTAATATCAGAAGGCTCTTTAAAGCGATTTTAAGTTGTCAATTGCATTGTGAAAAAAAAAATATATATAATTCTTAATTCATGGCTTGGTTTCTTTTTAGACAAATGTTGAATAGATATGCAGACAAATTAATTGATGCCGGAAAAGAGGTTACTGTCCGTAGTCATAAAAACAATTAGGCTAAATAAATTGATATTATTTTGTTGGGTAACGGATCGGCTCTCGGAACTCATTATGAGGCGGTTTCTAACTTCAATATAATCATTCATTCAGAAGGTTAAAGCCATAGGTCTTAGGCCTGCAGTAAATTAAATGACCAGGTTCATTTTTCATTAGGATAGAATAATCCACGCCTTCTGGGAATGTTATAAAGTCCAAAAGTTATGGGTAGAGTTAGAAATTTGGCTGTCAGAACTATTACAATGTAAAATTTACTTTAAATCCGTCTGTCTGCATATTTCAAGACATAACATTTAAGGGTGCATCTTGGCTTGGACGATACTTTCCCGTCAATCATCTTGAAAAAAAACACAAATAATAAAAAACTTTAAATCAACCAATGTCTGCCTTGAAATGCTTTATTATCCAAATGCTGAAAGGGAAAGGAGGGATATCTAGTCAGTTGTACAACTGAATGCCTTCAACTGAAATGTGTCTTCTGCATTTAACCCAACCCCTCTGAATCAGAGAGGTGGGGAGGGGGGGGGGGGGCTGCCAAAATCGATATCCACGTTTTCAGCGCCCGGGGAACAGTAGGTTAACTGCGTTGCTCAGGAGCAGAACAACATATTTTTACCATGTCAGCTCAGGGATTCGATCGATACAACCTTTCGGTTACTGGTCCAATGCTCTAACCACTAAGATACCTGCCTAGTGCGTGGGCAATGGAGAAATACAAAGTGGTGCAGTCTGAGGCCATGTGGCGGAGAGTGACGCAGGTGCTGGAGTTAGGGGGTGTGAGTAAGTGGGTCTGGCCAGGTGTGATGCAGTTGTCGTTTGTATCGTGTAGGTGCCGAGTCTATATGACTTGTTAATACGACTTGTTCATTTAGCAGACAGCCCWTACTGCTTATATTCAGTCAACACATATATCTTAAGAATATCATGGGATATARGTGAACATTTTTATTTCACTTAGAAGAAAAACCTTAGTGTAACAACGGTTTTAGTCAGTAATATGCTACAGTCCAGTTACAGCTTTTTTCCCTGACCAAGTAGAAACAAAAAAAATAAGTGTATTTTTTYCTGGTGTGGCGGGACAGAGGAAGAGCAATTCTTACACTATTGTTCTAAGTTCAATCACCCTCTTCTTCTTCCTTCATCTTCTTCTTCTTCATCCTCATCATTCAGTTCATTCAAAGGACATTTTGAAGTTGTGCACAATTATCCATTTCTATTTGGTTTATATTGCCCATTTACAGACAGCATTCATTCAGATAGAGACACAGTAGGACCCAAAAGCATAATCAGTGGTCTATCTCCCCCTTGTGGCGGTCTGGAGCAATGACGCGGTGACGCAGGGTAACGAACTAAACTACAAATTACCTCTAAGTTCCGGCGGCATAATCTCAAAACTTTTAATTGTGGAACTATTATAGGTTGACTGATGAGCTGAACCAAGTTCCAGACACTGGTTATAGTTTGAAGCTTTGTCTTGAGTGGGCAGCTTGAGGAAAGCCAGTCAATATTTAGGTCATCCAGAAAATATACCTCTCTGTTGATATCACATACATTATCAAGGATTTCACACACGTTATCCAGATACTGACTGTTATCACTTGTTGGTCTATAGCAGCTTCCCACYAGAATGGGCTTTAGGTGAGGCAGATGAACCTGTAGCCATATTACTTCAACAGTATTTAACATGAGATCGTCTCTAAGCTTTACAGGAATATGATTCTGAATATAGACCGCAACACCTCCCCCATTGGCATTTCTGTCTTTTCGGTAGATGTTATAACCATGTATTGCTACCACTGTATCATCAAAGGTATTATCTAAGTGAGTTTCAGAGACAGTCAGAATATGAATGTCAGCTGTTACTAGCAAGTTATTGACTTTATGGACCTTGTTTCTTAGGCTACATATGTTAATGTAGGATATTTTTGCACTTTTCTGGTATGCTTGATTGTTTTTACTCCTTAGTGGGAAGCTTATCAGAAGTAGACATGCTCATGTTATTTAAGTTAATGCAGGGTGAGCTGCACACAGTGGACTTCCTACTAGGGCACATCGCCTCTGTGCGAACAGTATAACTCTGGTTCACAGGTACATTACTGCATACAATAGCTGTACGATCGACAGAGGAATAGAGGGACATAAATTAGATTACTTACAGTGTGACTACCAATGCCCCTAGGTATAATGTACATTTGCTGCAGCATTACGACAAATCAGCGACACAATGGTAGGGATTATCTGA
>NW_019946165.1:23448-28367 GCF_002910315.2 Salvelinus sp. IW2-2015
CCCAGGGAAGAAGACGCCGGAACATCTGGATCCAGATTGGAAAAGCTGTTTCTAGTCTGTGTCCAGTCCTTACCATCGTCAAGGAGGCCCCCTTTGCCAGAGGTCGCTGCTTTCTACTTCMACGGTGAGTGACATATCTCCATGGCTGGTTGGTAGGATCACRAACAGGAGCATCAACCAAGTCATCCAGAAGCAGCCTACTAACTTCGTTCTCCAGGGAAGGGGGAGAACCCTTCGAGGAGGGATCCCTGCAGAGCGCCAGCCAGTTGGCTGTGGAGAGGCGACATGGCAGCGACCCTTACACCAGGCCAGAGAGGCGTCCGGCTACTGGGGTGAAGGCATTCAAGCGTATTTGTGTGGTTTCTTCACACCTGAAGAAGAGGAGAGGGCAGGTGAGGATGTGAGATGCCTGGAGAATACATAGCTTGTAGCGTGTGGTACCTGGACAGTACATAGCGTGTAGTACCTGGACAGTACATAGCTTGTAGCGTGTTGTGCCTGTCGGTCGCTGACAGTCAGTGAGGACACTGACACTACTCCTGACTCTAATCAGTGAGGACACTGACACTACTCCTGACTCTAATCAGTGAGGACACTGACACTACTCCTGACTCTTATCAGTGAGGACACTGACACTACTCCTGACTCTTATCAGTGAGGACACTGACACTACTCCTGACTCTAATCAGTGAGGACACTGACACTACTCCTGACTCTAATCAGCGAGGACACTGAGAACCCTTCGAGGAGGGATCCCTGCAGAGCGCCAGCCAGTTGGCTGTGAGAGGCGACACGCAGCGACCCTTACACCAGGCCAGAGAGGCGTCCGGCTACTGGGGTGAAGGCATTCAAGCGTATTTGTGTGGTTTCTTCACACCTGAAGAAGAGGAAGAGGGCAGGTGAGGATGTGAGATGCCTGGAGAATACATAGCTTGTAGCGTGTGGTACCTGGACAGTACATAGCGTGTGTACTGGACAGTACATAGCTTGTAGCGTGTTGTGCCTGTCGGTCGCTGACAGTCAGTGAGGACACTGACACTACTCCTGACTCTAATCAGTGAGGACACTGACACTACTCCTGACTCTAATCAGTGAGGACACTGACACTACTCCTGACTCTTATCAGTGAGGACACTGACACTATCCTGACCTTATCAGTGAGGACACTGACACTACTCCTGACTCTAATCAGTGAGGACACTGACACTACTCCTGACTCTAATCAGCGAGGACACTGACACTACTCCTGACTCTAATCAGTCAGGACACTGACACTACTCCTGACTCTAATCAGTGAGGACACTGACACTACCCTGACTCTAATCAGTGAGGACACTGACACTACCCTGACTCTAATCAGTGAGGACACTGACACTACTCCTGACTCTAATCAGTGAGGACACTGACACTACTCCTGCTCTATCAGTGAGAACACTGACACTACTCCTGACTCTAATCAGTGAGGACACTGACACATACTCCTGACTCTTATCAGTGAGGACACTGACACTACTCCTGACTCTAATCAGCGAGGACACTGAACTACTCCTGACTCTTATCAGTGAGAACACTGACACTACTCCTGACTCTAATCAGTGAGGACACTGACACTACTCCTGACTCTAATCAGTGAGGACACTGACACTACTCCTGACTCTAATCAGTGAGGACACTGACACTACTCCTGACTCTAATCAGCGAGGATTTTTATTTTTATTTCACCTTTATTTAACCAGGTAAGCTAGTTGAGAACAAGTTCTTATTTACAACTGCGACCTGGCAGTTGTAACCTCCTGACTCTAATCACAGGGTCTGCGACCCAAATGTACCCTATATATTGCACTATTGTTGACCAGGGCCCATAGTGGACGCAGCCAGGGACACAGTGGACAGGTCAAGAGCAGGAGGTCACAGTTGGAGGGAGGCAGAGACGCAGAGGCTGGAGTGCCAAGCTTCATTCGCGTCAGTCAGTCAGTCTGCTGTCTGTCTGTCTGTCTGTCTGTCTGTCTGTCTGTCTGTCTGTCTGTCTGTTTGTCTGTGTCTGTCTGTCTGTCTGTCTGTCTGTCTGTCTGTCTGTCTGTCTGTCTGTCTGTCTGTCTGTCTGTCTGTCTGTCTGTCTGTCTGTCTGTCTGTCTGTTCTGTCTGTCTGTCTGTCTGTCTGTCTGTCTGTCTGTCTGTCGTCTGTCTGTCTGTCTGTCTGTCTGTCTGTCTGTCTGTCTGTCTGTCTGTCTGTCTGTCTGTCTGTCTGTCTTCTGCTGTCTGTCTGTCTGTCTGTCTGTCTGTCTGTCTGTCTGTCTGTCTGTCTGTCTGTCTGTCTGTCTGTTAGCTGTCTGTTAGTCTGTCTGTCAGTCTGTCCAATCCAGGCTTATCCTCTTCTACGTCCCAAGTGACACCCTATTCCCCACATAGTGCGCTCCTTTTGACCAGGTATTGGGATGCAGATCCACGGCAGCATAGCACAGCCCGACTCTGGCTCACAGCCATATCCTGTTCACAGACCTATCCTGGCTTATAGCCTACTCTGACTAACCTCCCTACCCTGGCTAACAGCCAGAACAGTCCTACCCTGGCTCACAGTTCTACCCTGGCTCACAGTCTACCCTGGCTCACAGTCCTACCCTGGCTCACAGTCCTACCCTGGCTCACAGCCTACCCTGGCTCACAGTCTACCCTGGCTCACAGTCCTACTCTGACTAAAATCCCTACCCTGGCTCACAGCCCTACCCTGTCTCCAGTTCTACCCTGGCTCACAGTTCTACCCTGGCTCACAGGCCTACCCTGGCTCACAGCCCTACCCGGCTCACAGCCCTACCCTGGCTCAAAGTTCACCTGGCTCACAGCCCTACCGGCTCACAGTTCTACCCTGGCTCACAGTCCTACCTGGCTCACAGTCCTACCCTGCTCACAGCCCTACCTGGCTCACCCTACCTGGCTCACACCCTACCCTGCTCACAGCCCTACCGGCTCACAGCCTACCCTGGCTCACAGTCCTACCCTGGCTCACAGCCCTACCCTGGCTCACAGTCCTACCCTGGCTCACAGTCCTACCCTGGCTCACAGCCCTACCCTGGCTCACAGCCCTACCCTGGCTCACAGTTCTACCCTGGCTCACAGCCTACCTGGCTCACAGCCCTACCCTGGCTCACAGTCCTACCCTGGCTCACAGCACTACCCTGGCTCACAGCCTACCCTGGCTCACAGCCTACCTTGGCTCACAGCCCTACCCTGGCTCAAGCGCTACCCTGGCTCACAGCCTACCTGGCTACAGCCCCTCCCTGGCTCACAGCCACTACCCTGGCTACAAGCCTACCCTGGCTCACAGCCCTACCCTGGCTCAAGCCTACCCTGGCTCACAGCCCTACCCTGGCTCACAGCCCTACCCTGGCTCACACCACCCTGGCTCACAGCCTACCCTGGCTCACAGCCCTACCCTGGCTCACAGTTCTACCCTGGCTCACAGCCTACCCTGCTCACAGCCCTACCCTGGCTCACAGTCCTACCCTGGCTCACAGCACTACCCTGGCTCACAGCCCTACCCTGGCTCACAGCCCTACTTGGCTCACAGCCCTACTTGCTCACAGCCCTACCTGGCTCACAGTTCTACCTTGGCTCACAGCCCTACCCTGGCTCACAGCCTACCTTGGCTCACAGCCCTACCCTGGCTCACAGCCTACCCTGGCTCACAGCCCTACCCTGGCTCACAGTTCTACCCTGGCTCACAGCTCTACCTGGCTCACAGCCCTACCCTGGCTCACAGCCCTACCTTGGCTCACAGCCACCTGGTCACAGCCCTACCCTGGCTCACAGCCCTACCCTGGCTCACAGCCTACCCTGGCTCACAGCCCTACCCTGGCTCACAGTTACCCTGGTCACAGCCCTACCCTGGCTCACGTTCTACCCTGGCTCACAGCCCTACCCTGGCTCACAGCCCTACCCCTGGCTCACAGCCCTACCCTGGCTTTCCTTCCCTTCCTTACAGCTAGTGAACAGCTGGACACGGGGTTGAGGCGTCTTCTCTCCTCTCTCTTCCCTCTCCTCTCCTCTCTCTCGTCTCTCGCTGTGCAGGCCTGGGCTGGGGCCAGGCGGAGCTGGGGCAAGAGTGGCAGGTGCATGGGCAGGGCGAGGCCTGGAGCCTGACCGCAGGGGTGACCACGGAGACGGAGATTAATCATCCAGTGAAATGATTTTGACATGTGAAAGAAAAAAAGCCATGGATTCTTGCACCTCTCATCGCACGCTAATTTTGCCTTTGTTGGACAAAATAGTGCTGCATGTCTCAAGACTCGAAAACTGTCGGTGGAGTGTGTTTATACATGTCAGGTGTGTGTGAGGGAGTGTGGTGTTGTGTTTTACACGTGTCAGGGTGTGTGAGGGAGTGTGTGTGTGTGTTTACACGTGTCAGGGTGTGTGTGTGGAGTGTGTGTGTGTGTTTACACGTGTCAGGGTGTGTGTGTGAGGGAGTGTGTGTTGTGTGTTGTTTACACATGTCAGGGTGTGTGTGAGGGAGTGTTTGTGTGTGTGTGTGTTTACACGTGTCAGGGTGTGTGTGAGGGAGTGTGTGTGTCTGTTTATACGTTCAGGGTGTGTGTGAGGGAGTGAGGGTTGTGTTTATACGTGTCAGGGTGTGTGTGAGGAGTGAGGGTGTGTGTTTACACGTGTCAGGGTGTGTGTGAGGGAGTGTGTTTGTGTGTGTGTGTGTGTGTTTACACGTGTCAGGGTGTGTGTGAGGGAGTGTGTGTGTCTGGTTATACGTGTCAGGTGTGTGTTGAGGGAGTGAGGTGTTGTGTTTATACGTGTCAGGGTGTGTGTGTGGAGTGTGTGTTGTGTGTTTACACGTGTCAGGGTTGTGTGTGAGGGAGTGTGTGTGGTGTTTACACGTGTCAGGTGTGTTGAGGGAGTGTGTGTGTGTTTACACGTTC
>NW_019946165.1:28458-35675 GCF_002910315.2 Salvelinus sp. IW2-2015
CACTACTCCTGACTTCAATCAGTCGAGGGACACTGACCACTACTCCTGACTCTAATCAGTTGAGGACACTGACACTACCTGACTCTAATCAGTGAGGACACTGACACTACCCTGACTCTAATCAGTGAGGACACTGACACTACTCCTGACTCTAATCATGTGAGGACACTGACACTACTCCTGACTCTAATAGTGAGGAACACTGACACTACTCCTGACTCTAATCAGTGAGGACACTGACACTACTCCTGACTCTTATCAGTGAGGACATGACACTACTCCTGACTCTAATCAGGTAGGACACTGAACTACTCCTGACTCTTATCAGTGAGAACACTGACACTACTCCTGACTAATCAGTGAGGACACTGACACTACTCCTGACTCTAATCATGAAGGACACTGACACTACTCCTGAACTCTAATCAAGTGAGGACACTGACACTACTCCTGACTCTAATCAGCGAGGATTTTATTTTTATTTCACCTTTATTTAACCAGGTAAGCTAGTTAGAACAAGTTCTTATTTACAACTGCGACCTGGCAGTTGTAACCTCCTGACTCTAATCACAGGGTTGCGACCCAAATGTACCCTATATATTGCACTATTGTTGACCAGGGCCATAGTGGACGCAGCCAGGGACACAGTGGACAGGTCAAGAGCAGGAAGGTCACAGTTGGAGGGAGGCAGAGACGCAGAGGCTGGAGTGCCAAGCTTCATTCGCGTCAGTCAGTCAGTCTGTCTGTCTGTCTGTCTGTCGGTCTGTCTGTCTGTCTGTCTGTCTGTCTGTCTCGTCTGTCTGTCGTCTGTCGTCTGGTCTGTCTGTCTGTCTGTCTGTCTGTCTGTCTGTTGTCTGTCTGTCTGTCTGTCTGTCTGTCTGTCTGTCTGTCTGTCTGTCTGATCTGTCTGTCTGTCTGTCTGTCTGTCTGTCTGTCTGTCTCTGTCTGTCTGTTGTCTGTTGTCTGTTGTCTGTCTGTCTGTCTGTCTGTCTGTCTGTCTGTCTGTCTGTCTGTCTGTCTGTCTGTCTGTCTGTGTCTGTCTGTCTGTTCTGTCTGTCTGTCTGTCTGTCTGTGTCTGTCTGTCTGTCTGTTGTTATCTGTCTGTAGTCTGTCTGTCAGTCTGTCCAATCCAGGCTTATCCTCTTCTACGTCCCAAGTGACACCCTATTCCCACATAGTGCGCTCCTTTTGACCAGGATTTGGGATGCAGATCCACGGCAGCATAGCACAGCCCGACTCTGGCTCACAGCTCCTGGTTCACAGACCTATCCTGGCTTATAGCCCTACTCTGACTAACCTCCCTACCCTGGCTAACAGCCAGAACAGTCCTACCTGGCTCACAGTTCTACCCTGGCTCACAGTTCTACCCTGGCTCACAGTCCTACCCTGGCTCACAGTCCTACCCTGGCTCACAGCCTACCTGGCTCACAGTCCTACCTGCTCACAGTCCTACTCTGACTAAAACCCTACCCTGGCTCACAGCCCTACCCTGGCTCCCAGTTCTACCCTGGCTCACAGTTCTACCCTGGCTCACAGGCCTACCTGGCTCACAGCCCTACCTGGCTCACAGCCCTACCTGGCTCAAAGTTTCTACCCTGGCTCACAGCCCTACCCTGGCTCACAGTTCTACCCTGGCTCACAGTCTTACCTGGCTCACAGTCCTTACCCTGGCCACAGCCCTACCCTGGCTCACACCATACATGGGCTCACAGCCCTTACCCTGGCTCACAGCCCTACCGCTGGCTCACATCCCCTTACCCTTGGCTCACAGTCCTACCCTGGCTCACAGCCCTACCCTGGCTCACACCTTCCATACCCTGGCTCACAGTCCTACCTGGCTCACAGCCCTTTATTAAACAATTTTGATTAATCTATGGATATATAACTTAATTTCTTGAAAAACTTTTTAACGTATCTCATTATGATTAATAAAACATTTAAAAATATGAATATATTTAAGTAAAGTAGATTAATTTTATTATAGAATTAAAATATATTTATATTTATTATAAGTTACTATCTTTAAATATGATATTATTATACATAGTATTAAAATATTTAAATTATCAAAGTATATAACTAATGCCATGAATACTGAATATAACTCAAAAAAGTATAAGATTGCGAGTTAATTTCTTTTATACAAAATTGTGTGTAATTTGCGTCAGAACCATCGAGCTGACGTTTTGACAACGTTCTTAAGGTGGGGTTATGGTACTAACATTGACTCTTAAATTAAGTTATGCATTCAGGGATTATAATTTTTTTGTTTGCAGTTTTGTTGCCGTTTTGTTAGATTAACTGATTATCCAGATTTACAAAGCAGGAATGTTGACTGGAAAACCACAAACTCAGCCTGGCTGTACAGTTTTTACAGTAGTGTACCAAATACATGAGTTCCCCCAATAAAATTAAAGATTGAATTTGCTGACAAGCGTCTGTTGTGTCTCCCTGCTCTGTGCTACCTCACGCTACCCACAAGCCCACAGCCATTGGTTGAGTTTACCCATCCTTCTTCCATGGTTCACATTCTTCCACAAGGGTCCAATTTAGCAGATGCTCTTTATTATTGGCCTTCTCTGAACAACTGCAGTAGCTAGCTAATTCGGCCGTGTAATGTCATGGCTGTGTTCAGCTTCATGTGTGTCAGTGACAGTCTGCCACACAGCATTTCAATGCCTACCTACTTTTTCTTATTCAACATTTAAAAATTTGTTAGGTTGGTGTTTGCTAAGTGTATTGGTTTATTTTTAGTTGGCATTCTCCGCTTGTAGTCATATGAACAATTACAAATGTCTGAGCTATAGGTTCTCTAGATTTCCAAATTGGCCACTTGATGTTTGAGAATGAGTTAAGACTGGTTTTGAGAGCACTGTTTAATGATGGGAAATTCCAACAATTTACTGTTTGGGTGGTGTTTCCATTTAATGAAGTCTGTTGCTGTTATGATTTACAGATGAACCGGACATTGCTAAGTTGCTGGTACAACATTCCTGGCCCAAATGGATGTGATTTCATCAAGAAGGAACCTAGAGGGAGTTGTGGTAAATGCGGAAGACATCGTTTCAGTTGAATGCATTCAGTGTGCAGCTACCTAGGTATCCCTTCCGTAGATCAAAAGCCGAGCAGAGTAAGAAAAAAAAAAACTGGCTTTGAGCTGTAGCCAAGACCTGATACTCTGCCTTCAGGTGTGTGCGTTTTGTCAATGCTGTGGCGTCTAAGCGTCTCACTGCACTTAGTCCCGTGCATTTCGGCTCAATTACCGGTGACTCTCTATGCCCATAGTGAATATGTTTGAGTAAGACTGAAGGAGTTGTCCAGGAAGAAGGAAATAAATCTGTCCTCCTTGACCAATCTTGTTTATAATTACCACGGGTTGTTGTTCGATTAGGCACCAAATCGGAGGAAAAACGCCCAATTTTTGTTTTATTTGCACAACATTTTGAAGTGTGTTTTTACGGGTGCCCTAATGAACATGATCCCAGTAGAGAGATTTATAGGAAGTAACAGAAGCGGAGAGTTCACGGTGATGCAGACAAGTAACCTCCCATGGGAAAGCCTCATCATTCAAGGCCACCAAGCCAGGATAGGTTTCTTACCCATGGAAACTGACCCAAAACCTCTATTGACGGGGCCGACAGTTTATAGAACCTTACCCTCTCTCAAAAGGAGATGAGAAGGGACTTTATGTAATGCGTCTTAAAACAGTAGTGTCGACTTGCAATAGCTGGGCACATACAATGAATAGGAATATGGGAAGAATGGTATGCCAAACGGTTGACGCTATCAGCACACTTGCTGTTGCTAATGGCATTAGGCCAATTATGTGTAAGTAGCAATGCAATGCTTGTGCTGTTGCAATGGTGGCATTTCTGTGTATATCGGTATCCCTTGCCATTAGTTACCCTACACCACTGTCAGTAGTAAGCACTGTAAATCGCACTCAAAAAGCATTTGGGAAAAATCAAGGCAACTCAATTATTAATTGACCCAAAAATACCATTTGCGTTTCACTTCACAGTTTTGTATAAGGACCACATGAAAAGTTTTTTTGAGCAAATTGACATCACTGTAAGTTACACAACTCAGTGTTGTATGATATCAAGTGTGGCCTCTTTAATTTGATATCACCAGCGAGCAGAGCTCATCAGCAGTTCAGAGCCCAAATAACTGAACATAAAAATATAAATGCAACATGTAAAGGTATGGGTTCCACATGTTCTAATGACTAAATAAAAGATCACAGAAATGTTCCATACTCACAAAAGCTGATTTCTCTACAGATTTTGTGCACAAATTTCTCTTACATCACTGTTAATGTGAGCATTTCTCTTTGCCAAGATCATCAGTCCACCTGGACAGGGTGGGGCATTCAAGAGCTGAATTAAACAGGCATGATCATACGTGTCAGGGTGTGTGTGAGGGAGTGTGTGTGTGTGTTTACACGTGTCAGGGTGTGTGTGAGGGAATGAGGGTGTGTGAACTTGTGCGTGTGAGGTTATATTACTTAGTTCCCCATCATCATTAAATAAAGGTAAAATAAAATAAATAAATAAAATCATTATATCATCATTACTTAAGTAGATTATTTCTTGAATATATGGCTGCTTCACGTGCTGTATTATTGTCTCTACTTCTTTGCCCTGTGTGCTGTTGTCTGGGCCTAACAATGTTTGTACCCTGTTTTGTGCTGCTACCATGTTGTGCTGCTACCATGTTGTGCTGCTGCCATGTTGTGCTGCTGCCATGTTGTTGCCATGTTGTGTTGCTACCATGTTGTGCTGCTACCATGTTGTGCTGCTACCATGTTGTGCTGCTGCCATGTTGTTTTGCTACCATGTTTTTGCCATGTTGTGTTGCTACCATGCTGGGTTGTCATTTGTTGCTGTCATGCTATGTTGTCGTCTTAGGTCTCTCTTTATGTAGTGTTGTGTTGTCTCTCTTGTCGTTTTGTCTGTATTTTTATTGATTTAAAAAATATATACAATCCCAGGGCCCTGTCCCCGCAGGAGGCCTTTTGGTAGGCCGTCATTGTAAATAAGAATTTGTTCTTAACTGACTTGCCTAGTTAAATAAAGGTTAAATAAATAAAAAACATGAGGTAAAAAAATTATATTATATCTCATCGATATGCTTCCTATTAAATTTAAATGTAGTGTTGTCTAAAATGTTGTTTGAATGTTTGCTCTGTGTGTTGTCTCATTAGTGCTGTATGTTGCTGTGTAGGTTATCTTTCATTCCATCTGTTACTCTACCTGTACTGCCTGTCAGCCAGCCAGGCCCTTAGTTGCTGAGTCCAGTGGCCCAACACAGGTAAATATCTTAATACATCGCTCTCACACAAAAGATACAGCTGATATTCAGACAGTCTAAAAGATACAATTGAAATTCTGACAGTCTGAAGGATACAATTGACATTCTGACAGTCTGAAGGATACAATTGACATTCTGTAACGGTGCTCTAGCTCTTCCTCTCTCGGACGAGGAGAGGAGAGAAGGATCGGTGGAACCAATACGCAGCGAGGTATGATGACATAATGAATTTATTAATAAAGACGAAACACGAAGAACACTGCACTATAGATAACTTACAAAATAAGAAAACGACGTAGACGAAACCTGAACATGGAACTTACATAAAGACACGAAAGAACTCAACGTGAACAGGAATAGACTACATAAAACGAACAACCGAAAACAGTCCCGTGTGGTGCACAGACACAGACACGGAAGACAATCACCCACAAACAAACAGTGAGAACACCAACCTATATATGATTCTCAATCAGAGGAAATGAATAACACCTGTCCTGATTGAGAACCATATAAGGCTAATTAACCAACACACTCCACATAGAACAAACAACACAGACTGCCCATCCCACTCACGCCTGACCAACTAACACATACAACAATAGAAAACGGTCAGGAACGTGACACATTCTGACAGTCCGAAAGATACAATTGACATTCTGACAGTCTGAAGGATACAATTGACATTCTGACAGTCGAAAGATACAATTGACATTCTGACAGTCTGAAAGATACAATTGGCATTCTGACAGTCTGAAGGAATACAATTGACATTCTGACAGTCCGAAAGATACAATTGACATTCTGACAGTCTGAGGATACATAAACATTCTGACAGTCTGAAGGATACAATAACATCTGACAGTCCGAAGATACAATTGACATTCTGACAGTCCGACAGATACAATTGACATTCTGAACAGCCCGAAAGATACAATTGACATTCTACAGTCCCGAAAGATACATTGACATTCTGACAGTCCTGAAGGATACACATTGACATTCTGACAGTCGAAAGATACAATTGACATTCTGACAGTCCTGAAGGATAACGAAGTTGACATTCTGACAGTCTGAAGGTAAATTGACATTCTGACAGTCTAAGGTACAATTGACATTCTGACAGTCTGAAGGATACAATGACATCTGACAGTCTGAAGGACAATTGACATTCTGACAGTCTGAAGGATACAATTGACATTCTGACAGTCCTGAAGGATACAATTGAAATTCTGACAGTCCGAAGGATACAATTGAAATTCTGACAGTCCGAAGGATACAATTGACATTCTGACAGTCTGAAGGGTACAATTGACATTCTGACAGTCCGAAGGATACAATTGACATTCGACAGTCTGAAGATACAATTGCATTCTGACAGTCCGAAGGATACACTTGAAATTCTGACAGTCCGAAGGATACAATTGACATTCTGACAGTCAGGATACATTGACATTCTGACGTCGAAGGATACAATTGACATTCTGACAGTCTGAAGGATACAATTGACATTCTGACAGTCTGAAGGATACAATTGACATTCTGACAGTCCGAAGGATACAATTGACATTCTGACAGTCTGAAGATACAATTGACATTCTGACAGTCTGAAGGATACAATAAACATTCTGACAGTCTGAAGGATCAATTGAAATTCTGACCGTCTGAAGGATACAATTGACATTCTGACAGTCCGAAGAATACATTGACATTCCTGACAGTCTGAAGGATACATTGACATTCTGACAGTCCGAAGTAATCAATACATTCTGACAGTCTGAAGGATACAATTGACAATTCTGACCGTCTGAAGGATACAATTGACATTCTGACAGTCTGAAGGATATAATTGAACATTCTGACAGTCCTGAGGATCAATTGACATTCTGACAGTCTGAAGGATA
>NW_019946165.1:37290-44670 GCF_002910315.2 Salvelinus sp. IW2-2015
CCATTGGGGCATGGTAGAGAGTAAACAGACCCCATTGGGGCATGGTAGAGAGTAAACAGACCCCATTGGGGCATGGTAGAGAGTAAACAGACCCCATTGGGCCATGGTAGAGAGTAAACAGACCCCCACAGTACTTTACAGCACTGGTAGACAGAGATTATTTCAGATGAATTACAGTTAATTGCTAGGGAACTAGCTCAATGAATGGACAGGAAGCTGACTTCACATGGTGAAAACGACTACCAGATAAATCATTCTAGACCCGTTTTGGTTCGGGCTTGTACGTATTGTCCTCATTCCTAGTGATGATGTCTCAAATACACTTTTTTAGGGGCATTGTGAATATTTGTCTTTTTAAGTTAATTGTTGCTGTTCCGTGAGGGGCTCCTCTCTGGGGTCAAGGTCAGACACAACGGGTTATGTTACAGTAGACCATGGAACCCCCCTCAGTAATCCCTGTTCATCTAATAGCATTAGCCACGTTAAATGCTTTCGCCAAATTAATGCATTAGCTACGTTCTCTCTCTCTCTCTCTCTCTCTCTCTCTCTGTCCCATTAATGAAGAGTGCAGTCAGACTTACCAGAGGCCAGTTATTTCATTACTCAGACAAATCAGTAAGATTACTGAGTCATTAGTCTAATGTTCAAGCCCCCTTTCAGGCCACAAAGACCTCATTACTATTATCTGTCTGTATAATGATATCAGGGACAGTACTGCTGTCAATGGCCCAGGGCTAACGACAGATTATATATATATATATATTTTTTTTATTGACAAATTTTGGACACATTTTTTTTATTATTAATTGAAGACATTCACAGTGGTGCTGTTGCGTTGAGATGCGTTCCCTCATTAAGATGTGTTGTCCAACTTGAAGGCTTTGTCTTTAATTCATCATACCTCCGGGTGTGACTTCCACATAGAGCCCAGAACAAGGACAGGAACCATCCTGAAACATCCTGAGCTAATGTTTTCATACAACCCAAGAAAAGTGTTTCACCCCCATCTTCCTGTTCGAACGTGCCGACGCATCCGTTTCTGTCCATGCCAGGTGATGAGTGCCCCAGTCAGTACAGATGAGAGCCAACAACAGCCAACAACAGCTAACAACAGCCAACAACAGCTAACAACAGCTCCAACAGCTAACAACAGCTAACAACAGCTAACAACAGCTAACAACAGCTCCAAACTAACACGAGCTCCAAACAGCCAACAGCTCCAACAGCTAACAACAGCTAACAACAGCTCCAAAGAGCTAACAACAGCTCCAACAGCGCTCCAACCAGCCTAACAACAGGCAAACCACAGCTTTCCAACCAGCGAACAACAGCTCCAATAGCTATACAATCAGGTCTCATACAGCTAGACATAGCTAACCACAGCTAAAACAGCTCCAACGCTGAACCACACAGCCTCCAAGAGCTAACAAAGCTACACAACAGCTAACAACAGCGTGTCCAATAGCTGAGACAAGCAAATAACGTCGAACAGCTAACATGCTTAAAGCAGCTCAACAAGCCTACAAGCTAACAACAGCTCAACAGTAACATAGTACTCAACAGCTAACAACAGCTCCAACACTAAACAACAGTAATAAGCAAGCACAGCTCCAAAAGCTCCAACAGCTAAGCGTTCCAACAGCTATCAACAGCTAACAACAGCTCAACATACAGCTCGACATAACACTCAACATGCTCCAACAGCTAAAACAGCTTAACAGTTCACAGCTAACAACAGCTCCACAGTATCAGCTGCTACAACAGACTACAACAATCAGCTAAAACAGCTCCAAACAACTCAATCAGCTCACAGCCTACAACAGCCAACAAGCCACCAACAGCCCCAGGCCGAAAGCTCACAGCTACACAGCTACAACAGCTAACAACAGGTAACAACAGCTATCACAGCTCAACAACTCCATACAGCTAAACAACAGCTCAACAGCTAACAACGCTAACAACAGCTCAACAGCTAACACTCAGCTCCAACAGCTAATCAACAGCTCACACAGCCCACAGCTACAAGCCAACAAGAACAACGTAACCAGCTCCAACAGCTACACACAGCTACACTAAAAGCACAAAACAAGCTACAACAGGCTAACAACAGCCTCCACAGCTAAGCTGCAACTAACAGCTCCAACAGACAACAACAGCCACAGTCTCAAGCAACAAGCTAACAACACTTAACAACAGCCCAAACAGCTAACAACAGCCCAACAGCTAACAACAGCAGCTACACGAACTACAGCTCCAACAGCTCCAACCACCCAACAGCCAACAACAGCCCCAACACTCCAAGCAGCTAACAACCAAGCTCCAACAGCTAACAACAGCTCCAACAGCTAACAACAGCTAACAACAGCTCCAACAGCTCCAACAGCGCCAACAGCCAACAACAGCCAACAACAGCTGCAAATGGTTCCGGAACAGGTCATTAATTTACCTATTTACTGACCTGTGTTTTTATTTAGCATTCATCTTTACTTGCATCCCAAATGGCACCCTATTCCCTATGTAGTGCACTCCTTTTGATAAGAGCCCCTATGAGCCCTGGTCAAAAGTAGTGCACTACATAGGGAATAGGGTACCATTTGTTTGGCTTTCAATCTAATTATCTTTTTGATACATATTGTTCTTTAGAATGCAATTATTGTAGACTAATACATGTGATTAGAAGGTAATTGTATACTAGAGGAATAGAGTTCATATCTGAAGTAATTAAAGGGACAACTCTCCTGCAGCTGTGTTCATACGCAAACACACACACACACACACACACACACACACACACACACACACACACACACACAAAGAGAGTAGTGTGTAAATGAGAGCTGTTAATATTTTTGCCCAGATTCTTCCTTTTTATTTAACTTGGCATGTCCCCGGCCAAACCCGAACTATGGCACTCCCAATCACGGCCAGATGTGATTACAGCCTGGAATTGAACCAGGGACTGTAGTGCCGCCTCTTGCACTGAGATGCAGTGCCTTAGACCGCTGCGCCACTCGGGAGTTGTAACTGTGTGTGTCCTGATGTGAAGGACACGTACAACCTTACCCTAAACCTTTACCCTTTACCCTAACCCTTACCCTATCTCTAACTCTTACCCTATCTCTAACCCTAACCCTATCTCTAACTCTTACCCTATCTCTAACCCTAACCCTAACCCTAACCCTTACCCTATCTCTAACCCTTACCCTTTACCTTAACCCTTACCCTTACCCTTTACCTAACCCTAACCCTCACCCTAACCCTTACCCTAACCCTTACCCTAAACCTAGTTTTACTGCAAAGAATTCACCCATAGTGAACCACATCAGTATATTAGTGAATTTCTCCTGAATCCTGAGGTGTATCCTGTTCTATTCTGTGGAAATTATTCTGACTGGCAGGACCACTGACAGTTTAATTATGAGTTGTTGTTATCTACCTGTTGTTATCTACCTGTTGTTATCTACCTGTTGTTATCTACCTGTTGTTATCTACCTGTTGTTATCTACCTGTTGTTATCGTACCTGATGTTATCTACCCTGTTGTTATCTAACCTGTATCTGACTTGTTTCACTGTTGTATCCTGTTGTTATCTACCGTGGTTGTGTTATCTCGGCTGAGATCTACCTGTTGATTTACTAGGTATCTACCTTTATCTACCTGTTGTTATCTAACTGTTAGTTACTTTACTCCTGTTGTCACTGTTATCTACCTGTTCTATTGCTTTTATACTGCTATCGTACTAGTTTGCTCCTGTTTATCCTAGCGCTGTTGTCTTCTCTGTATAACTACTTGTAGCAACCTGTTTTCTACCCGGTGTGTACGTGTGTACGAGTTATATCTAACCTTTTTTATCGACCCTTTATTACGTCTTTAACATGCGTCATTACAATAATCGACTTTTATTCAAGCCTCCTGTCCCCCTCTCCTCTCCTCTCCTCTCCTCTCCTCTCAACTCTCCTCTCCTCTCCTCTCCTCTCCTCTCCTCGTCCTTCCTCTCCTCTCCTCTCCTCTCCTCTCCTCTCCATACTCGCTCCCTCTCCTACTCCTCTCCCTCCTCTCCTGCTCCTCTCCCTCTCCTCTATTTCTCCTCTCTCCTCTCCGACTTCTCTCCTCTCCTATCTCCCTCTCCTCTCCTCCTCTCTCCTCCCTCATCCTGCTCCTCCTCCTCTCTCTCCTTCTCCTCTCCTCTCCTCTCTCTCCTCTCTCCTCTCCTCTCCTCTCCTCTTTTCTCAGCTCTATCCTCTCCTTCCCTCTCTCTCTCCTCTCCTTCCCCCTCTCCTCTCTCCTCTCCTCCTTTTCTCCCTCTCCTCTCCTCTCGCTCTCCTCTCCTCTTTGATTGTGTTCACGTCTGACAGATCTGAGCCTAAACTTAATTTGTTTTGTTAAGCTGAACGCATTCATCATTTTCGGATGAATTATTTCCACATCAACTAATACATCTCTCGCCGTGTGGTGGTGTGTGTGTTACGTACATCCACAAGTGTGTATGTGTAGTGCTGTGTGTGTGTGTGTGTGTGTGTATGTGTGTGTGTGTGTGTACGTACATCCATAAGTGTGTGTGTGTCTTGATCTATTACCTCTCTGGAATCATTCAAGACGACGATGCATTTGGATAATGTCACGTTCTGACCTTTATTTTCTTTGTTTTGTCTTTATTTAGTATGGTCAGGGCGTGAGTTGGGGTGGCAGTCTATGTTTGTATTTCTATGTTTTGCTATTTCTGTGTTTGGCCTGAATATGGTTCTCAATCAGAGGCAGCTGTCAATCGTTGTTCTGATTGGAGGAACCATATTTAGGTAGCCTGTTTGTGTTGGGTTTTGTGGTGGTTGTTTTCAGTGTTTGTGTTCTGCAACCAGATAGAACTGCTTCGGTTGTCACTTTTGTTGTTTTGTATTTTGAGTGTTCACCTTTATTAAAATAAGATGAACATTACCACGCTGGCACATTGGTCCTCCGATCCATTCTCGCTTCTGTAACTGTAACGGACGACAGCCGTTACAGATAAAAACAGTTCAAATTTCTTTTAAAGTCAGAATTTTACAGTCCCAGATATATTTTTTAAACAGTCCAGATAATACTTTTTTAAACAGTCCAGATATATTTTTTTAAACAGTCCAGATATATTTTTAAACAGTCCAGATATATTTTTTAAAGCAGTCCAGATATATTTTTTAAAACAGTTCAGATGATATTTTTAAACAATTCAGATATATGAATCATGTTTCTACTAATCTGCATGTTGACACTAAACAGGTCAACCTGTCTGAAGACACAGCTGGTTTGACCAACAGTCACTGTCTGAAGACAAGCTGGTTAACCTAACAGGTCACCTTTCTGAAGACCAGCTGGTTAACCTAACAGGTCACCTTTCTGAAGACCAGCTGGTTGACCTAACAGGTCACCTGTCTGAAGACCAGGTGGTTAACCTAACAGGTCACCTGTCTGAAGACCAGCTGGTTAACCTAACAGGTCACCTTTCTGAAGACCAGCTGGTTGACCTAACAGGTCGCCTTTCTGAAGACCAGCTGGTTGACCTAACAGGTCGCCTTTCTGAAGACCAGCTGGTTGACCTAACAGGTCACCTGTCTGCCATCATCTCTATACAGTATTGCTAATAATGTACAGTATGAGTCTGTGTTATTTTACTAGAGCCTGAGCGTAGATCTATGGAAGTGCCTGTGTGTACTATATATATATATATTTTAAAGAGTTCAGGTCAAGGTAATAGGATAACTAGTTGTCTCATGGTTTATGCACGAGTTGCCAAAAACACCTGCAATACCATGGATATAAAAACACGAGTTATTTTCCATATATTCCTTTTTCTTGTGAGTGTGTGTGTTTTTTTGGGGGGGGATTACACACAGGAATAACCTTTTTCCTGAACCAATAAGCAGAGTTTCCCAAACAGGAAACACAGACTGTGGAAGTAGCATCTGCTGTTATAATAAGAATAATGACATTTCTTCAGTTTTTTTTATTTTATTTGTTCAGGTAGAACGTATCAAACCTGTAAACACATAGCTGAGGCGCTGGGTCATCTGGTCTGGTATTGACTGTATCCCAAATGGAACCGTGATCCCTACATAGTGCAACATTTGTGCCCCGGTTTGTACGTGGGGTTTCCTAATTGCGAGGGGAGGTCATATATTTAGAGTGGCCTGCAGAGCTGCAGTGGAAGGCTTTAATGGGCTGCACCTGCAGTCTGACTGATGGTGTGTGTGTCTGGGCTTGAGTGTGGATGTTTTTCCAGAGCGAAGGACCATCTATGGGAAGGCTGAATTCTGGAGAGAGGAAAGACAGAGAGAGGGGGGGTGGGGGAGCCCAGAGTCACCTCGTATCAGGCCAGCACTGATGGGATGACCCAGAACAGGACAGATAGAAATAACACTGACTCTCAGAGAGAGCTCTGACTAACTGATGCAGGTAAATACATGTTTAACGCTGGTTTATACTTGGTCTAGCGACACGTCTGTATACAATTAGAATGAGGCAACTGTCAAAACTCCATTTAATCAATACTCCATTTAATCAATACTCCATTTAATCAATACTCCATTTAATCAAAACTCCATTTAATCAATACTCCATTTAATCAATACTCCGATTGAATGTCTGTAGACCGTCGCGGCGACTGTTGTCATGGTTACCTGTCTGCGACAGCAATGAGACAGTGCAGACGTTTCTAAATTCTCCGGGTAGACTGCCCTGGTTTTATCTCGTCGCACTAAGCTATTTTCTGTAACTAGCTCGTCATTACCTTGTAAATAATTATCTTGTTGTGAGTTAATTTATTGTAATAATTAATTAAAATATGCTTAAGATAAGATGTTGGCAGCTATGCTCATAATCTCAAACTGTTTTGAAAGTTGTCAATGACATGTTTGATGTCTGCGGACAATAGCCTGTTCATGATGAGAGAGAGAGAGTCGGAGAGAGACAGAGAGAGAGAGACAGAGAGAGAGAGACACAGAGAGAGAGACACAGAGAGTGAGACACACAGAGAGACAGAGAGACACAGAGAGAGAGAGACAGAAAGAGAGAGAGAGTCGGAGAGAGACAGAGAGAGAGAGACAGAGAGAGAGAGACACAGAGAGAGAGACACTGCAGGTATTTTCCCCGATATTTGGAACCAGGGACTGATCACACCAATCTATAAAAATGGAGACAAATTTGACCCAAATAATTACAGAGGAATATGCGTTAACAGCAACTTGGGGAAAATTCTCTGCAGTATTATAAATAGCAGACTACATCATTTCCTTGACGAACACAACGTCCTGAGCAGAAGCCAGATTGGATTTCTAAAAAATTATCGTACAACAGACCACATTTACACCCTCCACACTCTAATTGATAAACAAGTTAACCAAAACAAAG
>NW_019946166.1:0-6896 GCF_002910315.2 Salvelinus sp. IW2-2015
ATAATAAAAGAGAGAGATAATCGCATTGTGCAACCCCCACTCCTCTTTTTACGCTTCTGCACCTCTTTCATATATATATGCATAGTCACTATTAACGATCTACATGTATGTAAATCCTGATGCAATAAGCCTGACAACAAGGTCTTCGATAGCCTTCACCTCTTTTCAAATGTCTTTCACTGATTGTTTCATTTCTCAACTTACACAATCACATCACCCTTTTGGCATCATTGTTAGAGCATGTTAAGTACAAGCCATTTTACTGTAGGGTCAACACCTGTTGTATTCGGCCACGGAAAAATACAACTTTGATTTGCATGCTGCTCCACTCCAGATTGGCAATCAGACTACAGCACATGGGTTGTCATATTAGGTGTACATACAGAATGTCACTTTTATTTTACGGGTATTTTCACACATATATGTAGAAACTGCCAGACACAACATCAAAAGCCCACATCCTTAGTATCTAGTTCCCAAGTTGAAAAAGTCCATAATCATTTTGGACATAGTCACTTATAATGTAACAAACGTAGTCATACGCTATCGCTAACAACACACCGATCCCATACATCACAGCACATAGATTAAACAAGCTTGTGATTACAACCTAACTTGAATTAATTTCAGTTGTGAAACAGCACCCCTCTTTGATGCCATTTTCCTAATAGAAACTGACACTCACGACACACTCCTTGTATCTCGGAGTCATTCATGTTTTGTCACCAAGAATAAAATGTTCGGACACTTAACATTCATGTGGAGGCACCATGATATGCACCACATCACAATCCAAACTGAATAATAACCGAATGGAAAGTTACAGAGGACAAAATTCATAACCCTCGTTATGGTAATGGTGTCACCACACCATGTTTGTTGTAGCCTCTGTATGGTAATACGGTGATGAGTTGCAGTTTTGTTTAACCTCGTATTGTAATCGGTGAGGGTAACAACCACAATTGTTTGTCGCTAACACGTCTGTTTGTGGTAATGTGAGAGCTAACCACACGTTGTTGTAGTGCCTGTTAGCGGTAATTGGTGAGAGGTTAGCAAAATGTTTGTTGTTAGTCCGCACTGCTAATGTGAGAAAGGTTAGTAATTCTTGTTGTAGCCTCGTGAAATTTCGCATAAAATTGTTTCATGAATTCATTCATGATTTTCTTAGAAATGGGCATCATCGACGACTAATTTAGTATTGTCTAAAGAAACAGTTGATCCATACTCATTAACAGATTACTAGATTACAGACTGTTTAAATATCTTAGTTTCACCACCATCACAGCTTAAATACCAACTCTTAGTGCCTGATTCAGAACGGTATTAATACAAAACTCTTAGTTGCCTGAATTACAATCTGTTTAAAACAACTTAGTTTCCTGATCAGATCTTCAAACCCAACTCATAGTCATGATTCAGACTGTTCAAACAACATAGTTGCGATTCAGCATCTGTTAGAACAAACTTTAGTTTCCTGATTCAGACTGTTTAAATCAACCTTAGTTGCCCTGATTCAAATCTGTTAAACCAACTCTCAGTCCTGATTCAGATTCTGTTTAAAAACTCAGTTTCTGATTCAGAATCTGTTTTAAGAACAATCTTAGTCCTGATCAGATCTGTTTACCACTTCTTAGTGTTATTATTCATTATTTATTGATGATTGTAAATACATCAAGGCATAAACAGATTAATTTAGTATTGTTTAGAAACGTGTTATATACTCTTCCTTAGACGGAAAATTACTGCCAGTCAATCATTCCACAGTTCAGTTTATATTGGGCAATTACAAGCTAACACGATAAACACAACCAAAACAAACTGCAGATGAATACCAAGAGTTGGGAACCAAATATTAATAAATTTGACTACTTTAAAACACTATGAAGTTGAGATATTGTAGACTACAGAACTTCAATAGGGGACTAGATACATATAAGTGGCTTTCAATTTCTAAATGGTGAAACGGGATATGATTTAAGATACCTCAAAATAAAATGACAATTATATGATACTGTCACTTCATATACATTTTGGATCTGAAATTCAATGTGAGTACAGGAGCGCACATTAAAATGTTAGCTTATGTCAAAAGAATTATGTGTGGTGGCTGTATCTGCAATACAATTAACTCTGATACAATCAGTATTCTTTTGACTATATTGGCTTGAAACGGTCTGGTCAGCAATCGAAATATGTGACATGCTATATGTGAGATAACTTTTATAAAAAGATCAAATCATTCATATCCTCTCATTGTTAATGATAGTGACAGGATGGTCGGACACAGATATATCGGAATAGTTAAATAAAACTGTATAGTACCTCCAAGAATAGCAGTAGAATTTAATAGATTTGGACCTTTCAGGCTGATACCTGGTCAATCACAGAGGAAGGCTTGCTTCTCTGGTTCAAGTTTCAGTTACAAACCCCCACTGCAAGACGGATCTGAATAACAATGAACTGAAGGATTCAGGAGGGGAAGCCCGCTGCTGGGACTGGGAATAGGAATCCCCACTGTAAACTGGAGACTCTGAGGTCAGTATTCCTGTAGTTGGTCAACAAGTGATAACTGTTCACCAGATCCACATGTGTTTACCAGGCACACATTGTCCACACCATATGTGTTTGGACAGTGAAGATTACAGTAATAAATTTGGCGCGATACAACAGCATTTTGGATTTGAGATATAATGTTTCATATTAGGCAACAGTATATAATGTTATATTTTATTTTAAGTGTATTTTCATACACTACCGATCAAAAGTTGGGGGTCACTTAGAAATGTCCTTGTTTTTGAAAGAATTATATTTTGTCCAGGAAAAAATTATCAAATTGATCATAAATACAGTGTAGACATTGTTAATGTTGTAAATGACTATTGTAGCTGGAAACGGCAGATTTTTTATGGAATATTTACATAGACGTACAGAGGCCCATTATCAGCAACCATCACGTTTATCATTTTAAAAGGCTAATTGATCATTAGAAAACCCTTTTGCAATTATGTTAGCACAGCTGAAAACTGTTGAAAACTGTTAATCTATCTGGTTAAAGAAGAAATAAAACTGCCCTTCTTTAGACTAGTTGAGTATCTGGAGCATCAGCATTTGTGGGTTCGATTACAGGCTCAACATGGCCAGAAACAAAGACCTTTCTTCTGAAACTCCTCAGTCTATTCTTGTTCTGAGAAATGAAGGCTCTTCCATGTGAGAAATTGCCAAGAAACTGAAGATCTCATACAACGCTGTGTGCTACTCCCTTCACAGAACAGAGCAAACTGGCTCTAACCAGAATAGAAAGAGGATTGGGAGGCCCCGGTGCACAACTGAGCAAGAGGACAAGTACATTAGAGTGTCTAGTTTGAGAAACAGACACGTCACAAGTCCTCAACTGGCAGCTTTATTAAATAGTACCCGCAAAACACCAGTCTCAACATCAACAGTGAAGAGGCGACTCAGGGATGCTGGCCTTCTAGGCAGTTGCAAAGAAAAAGCCATATCTCATACTGGCCAATAAAAAAAAAAGATTAAGATGGGCAAAAGAATAGACACTTGACAGATGAAGATTGGAAAAAATGTGTTATGGACAGACGAATCTAAGTTTGAGGTGTTCGGCTCACAAAGAAGAACATTCGTGAGATGCAGAAAAAAGAAAAGATGCTGGAGAAGTGCTTGACGCCATCTGTCAAGCATGTTGGAGGCAATGTGATGGTCTGGGGGTGCTTTGGTGGTGGTAAAGTGGGAGATTTGTACAGGGTAAAAGGGATCATGAAGAAGGAAGGCTATCACTATATTTTTCAACACCATGCCATACCCTGTGGACTGCGCTTAATTGGAGCTAATTTCCTCCTACAACAGGACAATGACCCAAAGCACAGCTCCAAACTATGCAAGAACTATTTAGGGAAGAAGCAGTCAGCTGGTATGCTGTCTATAATGGAGTGGCCAGCACAGTCACCGGATCTCAACCCTATTGAGCTGTTGTGGGAGCAGCTTGACCGTATGGTAGGTAAGAAGTGCCCATCAAGCCAATCCAATTTGTGGGAGGTTCTTCAGGAAGCATGGGGTGAAATCTCTTCAGATTACGTCATCACATTGACAAATAGAATGCCAAAGGTCTACAAGGGTGTAATTGCTCCAAATGGAAAATGCTATGACGAAATTCAAAGTTTGAAGGACACTATTATTTAAATTAAAAACCAGTATTTATAACCTTGTCAACATTTTGATTTCCTAATCATTTCATGTATGTTTTCAATGAAAACAAGGAAATGTCTAAGTGACCCCAAACTTTTGCACGGTAGTGTATGTGTTACTGTTTAGAAATGAAAGCACTTTATGTATCTCGTTCTCCCATCTGAAAAAGTCATAACTTGGACATATTCACTTATATTGTATTAAAGTAGTCATAAGTTTAGTATTTGGTCCCATATTCCATTCCTGCAGTGATTACATCAAGCTTGTGATTCTACTAACTTGTTGAATTCATTTGCAATTTGTCTTTGTTTTGTTTTAGATTATGTTTTTTCTAATAGAAACTGAATGGTGAATAATGTCCTGTCATTTTGGAGTCACTTCACTTGTATTGTCAGTAAGAATAGAAGATGTTTCTGAACACTTCTACATTCATGTGTATGCTACCATGATTATGAATAATCAGGAATGAATCGTGAATAATGACGAATGAGAAAGTTACAGAGGAACAAAGATCATACCCCCTCTGTTATTGGTAATGGTGAGAGGTTAGCATGTTTTGTTGTATCCTCTGTTATTGGTAATGGTGAGAGGTTAGCATGTTTTGTTGTAAGTCTTTATGGTAATGGTGAGAAGTTAGCATGTTTTGTTGTATCCTCTGTTATTGGTAATGGTGAGAGGTTAGCATGTTTTGTTGTAGCCTCTGTTATTGGTAATGGAGAGAGGTTAGCATGTTTTGTTGTAGCCTCTGTTATTGGTAATGGAGAGAGGTTAGCATGTTTTGTTGTAGCCTCTGTAACTTTCTCATTTATTATTGTTCATGATTCATTCATGATTTTTCTTAGTCATGGCATCATCAGGATTAATTTAGTAGTGTTTAGAAACGTGTTATCTACTCACTTAGACAGTAGATTAATCATGTACCATTCAGTTACCACTGGGCAAAAAATAACCCAAAACACAACCAAAACCAACTGTGAAAGCAACTAATGAGTTTAAGACCAAATCCTAATCTTTTGACTACTTTAATACACTAAGTGAATTTGTCAGAATACTTATGACTTCTTCAAATATGTGGACTAGATACATAAAATGCTTGTGTTTTTACTAAAAGGTGAAACAAAATGAGGTGACATTATATACTGTCACCTCATATGAAACATTTGATCTCAAGTCTAAAATGTTGGAGTATAGAGCCACATTTAAAATTTTAGATTCACTGTCAAAATAGATATGGTGTGGACTGTATACTCAATACAATCTAAATCTGATACCTCACTGTCTGTCTTTTGACTGATATTGCTTTTTAAACTGGTCTGGTCAGTCTACTCAAATATTTGTACTGGACATGTTTCTGTCTACAAGCAGAACTTCGATCACTTGTCATTGTTAGTAATGATACATCCATTTATTAATACAGTTGAAGTCAGAAGTTTACATACACTTAGGTTGGAGTCACTAAAACTCATTTTTCAACCCTACACAAATTTCTTGTTAACTAACTATAGTTTTGCCAAGTCGGTTAGGAACTCTACTTTGTGCATGACACAATTCATTTTTCCAACAATTGTTTACAGACAGATTATTTCACTTATAATTCACTGTATCACAATTCCAGTGGGTCAGAAGTTTACATACACTAAGTTGACTGTGGCTTTAAACAGCTTGGAAAAATCCAGAAAATGATGTCATGGCTTTAGAAGCTTCTGATAGACTAATTGACATCATTTGAGTCAATTGGAGGTGTACCTGTGGATATATTTCAAGGCCTACCTTCAAACGCAGTGCCTCTTTGCTTGACATCATGGGAAAATCAAAAGAAATCAGCCAAGACCTCAGAAAAAAAATTGTAGACCTCCACAAGTCTGGTACATCCTTGGGAGTACTTTCCAAATGCCTTAAGGTACCACGTTCATCTGTACAAGCAATAGTATAAACAGCACGCAGCCTTCATACCTGTCACGACTTCCGCTGCTCCTCTCCTCGTTCGGCGATCGACGTCACCGGCTTTCTAACCATCGTCGCTCCATTTTTCATATGTCCATTGTCTTGTTCCATACACACCTGGTTTTCATTTCCCCAATCAATCTACTTGTATTTTACCCTCTGTTTCCCGGCATGTATTTGTGTGTAATTGCTTCATGTTATTGTGGTGTTTTATTACACGCTTTACTTTTGTTATGTTCCGTGTTTTGAGCGTGTTTGATTTATGTTGTGCTCTCGTTTTTGGAACGAAAATAAAATTGCGCCTGTTAACATTACTCTGCTCTCCTGCACCTGACTTCGCCTCTGACAATACCGCTCAGGAAGGAGATGCGTTCTGTCTCCTAGAGGTGAAAGTACTTTGGTGCGAAAAGCGCATATCAATCCCAGAACAACTACAAAGGACCTTGTGAAGATTATGGAGGAAACAAGTACAAAAGTATGTATATCCATGGTAAAACGAGTCCTATATCAACATTACCTGAAAGGCCGCTCAACAAGGAAGAAGCCACAGCTCCAAAACCGCTATAAAAAATCCAGACACGGTTTGCAACTGCACATGGGGACAAAGATCATACTTTTTGGAGAAATGTCCTCTGGTCTGATGATACAAAAATAGAACTGTTTGGCCATAATGACCATCGTTATGTTTGGAGGAAAAAGGGGGAGGCTTGCAATCCGAAGAACACCATCCCAACCGTAAAGCACGGGGGTGGCAG
>NW_019946166.1:7437-17253 GCF_002910315.2 Salvelinus sp. IW2-2015
TTTACATGTCAGGGAAATGTGAAAACGTTTATTGTATTTGGCTAAGTGTTTGTAACTTCCAACTTCAACTGTATATATTGCAGTTTCAGGACACTGATATCCTCTAACCGCTTCTCTCCGGATCCAGGATCCTCCTCATACAAAAAAAGCTGACTAGCATAGCCTAGCCTAAGGGACAAGGATTATCATATAATTAATCATGAAATCACAAGTCCAATACAGCAACTGAAAGATAAACATCTTGTGTAACCACCATCATTTCCGATTTTTTAAAATGTTTTTACAGGGAAACACATGATGTATTCTATTAGCTAACCACAATAGCCAAACACACAACACGCAAATTTTCACCCTGTTTCCACCATCCGATAGGTAGCAACTTCACAAAACCTGACAAAAAGAGATAAAATTAGGTCGACTAACCAAGAACAACTTCATCAGATGACAGTCTATAACATGTTATAACAATACATTAATGTTTTGTTCGAAAATGTGCATATTTGAGGTATAATATCATAGTTTTACATTGCAGCTACCATCAAAAATAGCACCAAAGCAGCCAGAATAATTACAGATGAGCAACGTGAAATACATAAATTATTCATCATAAAAACATTTATGAAAAATACCATGGTGTCAGCAAATGAAAGATAAACATCTTGTGATCCAGCCAATATTTTCCGATTTTAAGTGTTTAGCCGAAAAACACAATATAGAACATATTAGCTTACCACAATGCGCAAACACACAAACGCATTTTATTCACCGAAAGGTAGCTTTCGCACAAACCAGCAAAAGATATAAAATGAATCATAACCTTTGGACAACTCATCAGATGAAAATGTGCATATTTATAGCTACAAATCCTGGTTATACATTGTGAATAGGTAGCATCGATTCTCCGAGATATTTTGGACACTCACCTAATCTGACAAGAAACTAATCAAACTTACATAAAAATACTTGTTGTATGGCAAATGAAAGATACACGGTTCTTAATGCAACCGCTGTGTTAGATTTTTAAAAATAACTTTACATAAATACAGCTTGCGTTTATGCGAGACAGCGCTCACCAAAACGGCGAGAATAGGATCAACATTTTACACAGAAATACGAAATAACATCATAAATGTTTTCTTACTTTTGCTGAGCTTCCATCAGAATGTTGTACACAGGAGTCCTTGGTCCAGAATCAATCGTTGTTTGGTTTTAGAATGTCCATTTCTTTCTGTCGAATTCGCGCCACAAGCTTAGCCAAGGTTGCTAACATTCCATCCTCTCTTGACGCAAAGACACGGAAAACTCAGTCCCAATAACGTTGAATAAACTATAAGAACTCGGTTGATAAAAACCTCACTTTATGATGTTATTATCACATGTATCAAATAAAATCAGAGGCGAGATATTCGCCGTGTATACGTAACGCTATTCAGAAGACAATGTCGAGCTCCGCCGACACCTTAAAAAACAAAGAATTCCCGACCTGTCACTCCAAAAGCTCCTCATTCGACCCAGATCAAGCTAGACACCCCATCCACCTTCCCACTGCCTGTTGACATCTAGTGGAGAGGTATGAAGTGCATGTCATATACGACTAAGAAATAAAAGCCAGTTGAATAGGCAGGCCCTGAAACAGAGCCTCGTTTTCAGATTTTTCACTTCCTGTATGGAAGTTTGCTGCAAAATGAGTTCTGTTTTACTCACAGATATAATTCAAACAGTTTTAGAAACTTGAGAGTGTTTTCTATCCAATAGTAATAATAATATGCATATTGTATGATCTAGAAAAGAGTACGAGACCGTTTCATTTGGGCACGATTTTTTCCAAAGTGAAAACAGCGCCCCCTATTGACAAGAAGATATATCAGAATATATTGAAAAAATATTCTGCCTGTTTTTTGACTACCATAGAATAGCAGTGTGGTTTAAACATGATTTGACTCTTTGCAGGCTGTCAGGCTGCGGAGTCACAGAGGAAGGCTGTGCTTCTCTGGTCTCAGCTCTGAAGTCAAACCCCTCACACCTGAGAGCTGGATCTGAGTAACAATGACCTGAATGATTCAGGAGTGGAGCTGCTCTCTGCTGGACTGGGGAATCCCCACTGTAAACTGGAGACTCTGAGGTCAGTATTCCTGTAGTTGGTCAACAAGTGATAACTGTTCACCAGATCCACATGTGTTTACCAGACACACATAGTCCACACCATATGTGTTTAGACAGTGAAGCTTACAGTTTTAAATGTGGTGCTATGCTCCAGCATTTTGGATTTGAGATAGAATGTTTCATATTAGGTGAAAGTACAGAATGTCACCTTTTATTTGAGGTTAATGGTGAGATGTTAGTATGTTTTGTTGTCGTCTCTGTTATTGGTAATGGTGAGAGGTTAGCATGTTTTGTTGTAGCCTCTGTTATTGGTAATGGTGAGAGGTTAGCATGTTTTGTTGTAGTCTCTGTTATTGGTAATGGTGAGAGGTTAGCATGTTTTGTTGTAGTCTCCGTTATTGGTAATGGTGAGGTAACTTTCTCACTCACAATTATTTATGAATCATTCATGATCTTTCTCAATCATGGCAGTCACAGGCTTGATGTAGTCATTGCATTCAAAGAATATGGGACCAAATACTATACTTTTGACTACTTTAATAAACTATAAGTGAATTGGTCAGAATACTTATGACTTCTTCAAATAGGGGAACTAGATACATAAAGTGCTTTTATTTTTCTAAACTGTGAAACAGATATGTATTAAAATACCCTCAAATAAAAGGTGACATTATATACTGTCACCTCAAATGAAACATTTGATCGCAATTCCAAAATGCAGGAGTTCAGAGCCACATTTAAAATGTTAGCTTCACTGTCAACGTAGATATGGTGTGGACTGTATACTCAATACAATCTAAATCTGATACCTCACTGTCTGTCTTTTGACAGATACTGCTTTTTAAACTGGTCTGGTCAGTCTACTCAAATATTTGTACTATACATTTTTCATTTCATACATGCTTCTCTCTACAGGCAACGTTATTCTCTCTAAAGCAATATTATGATAATTTCTAATTTCTGATACATTCATTAATTTATTAATAGATATGGCAGGTTTCAGGACACTGATATATCTGAATATGTTGAAAAAATATACTGCCACTATTTTCACCACCAAAGAATAACAGTGTGATTTTAATATGATTTGACTCTTTGCAGGCTGTCACACTGTCTAGTCACAGAGGAAGGCTGTGCTTCTCTGGTCTCAGCTCTGAGGTCAAACCCAACACACCTGAGAGAGCTGGACCTGAGCTACAATCACCCAGGAGACTCAGGAGTCAGACTGCTCTCTGCTGGACTGGAGGATCCACACTGCAGACTGGAGAAACTCAAGTATGTAGAGGGTTTATGTCAATGTTCATATCAGACATGTTTGACTTATCAGGCAAGTTAAGACAAATATTCTTATCACCACTTGGACAAAGTTGTGTGTGTGTGTGTGTGTGTGTGTGTGTGTGTGTGTGTGTGTGTGTGTGTGTTCAGGTGTATCACTCAATGACTGTCTGTTCTTCTGCTTACCGCTACAGTGTGGAACATGGTGGAGAGTACACAATGAAACCTGGGCTTAGAAAATGTGAGTGTTGACTGCTGTGAAGAATATGACTAAGAATAAGTCTTAATTCAAGTTAAGTCAAAGTCAAAGACCACCATCATTACTGACTTGGTCATATTAAATATCAGCTGTAGTTCTACAGAAGCAGAAATCAGGGACACCAACGTTTACAAAGAGTTGCTTTGACAATGTGTGTGTCTGTGTGTGGCATGTTCGTGTTATATAAGAAGTGTGTTTTTGTATTCATGATGGATCCAGGTGTGTGTGTGTTTAATGGGAATAATTGTGTTTTATATTACCACCATACAGTATAACATATGATCATTCAACAAGTCTCAATTTACCTTCTCCTTTTCATACCTAGAAACATCTACATTTAATGAACTTCTTATGCCTGCAACCCCTAAGTCGGGATCAATATGACAACAGCCAGTCCAAGTGCAGGGGGCCAAATTCAAAAACCATAAATCTCATAATTAAAATTCCTCAAACATACATGTGTTTTATATCATTTTAAAGGTAATCTTGTTGTTAATCCCACCAAACTGTCCGATTTCAAATAGGCTTTTCAGCGAAAGCACTACAAACGATTATGTTAGGTCACCACAAAACTAAAAATAATCATAGCATTTTTCCCACCTAATGATAGCATCACAAAAACCAGAATAGAGATAAAATGATTCACTAACCTTCGATTATTTTCTTCAGATGACACTCATAGGACTTCATGTTACACAATACATGCATGTTTTGTTTGATTAAATTCATATTTATAAAAAAAAATAAATCTGATGTTACATTGAGGCTACAAGAATCACTAAATGCAAAAACATCAAGTGACTTTGCATAGCCCATCGTTTCAACAGAAATACTCATCATAAATATAGATGATAATACAAGTTATACACATTGAGTTATATATATATATATACCTCTCCTTAATGCAACCGCAATGTCAGATTAAAAAAAAACTTTAAGGAAAAATAACTGCACGCTATAATCTGAGACGGCGCTCAAATTAGCATATCATAGCTGCAAAGATAGCGTCACTATAAACAACAAAATATATATCCAAATGCTAATTCTGGTCAGCTTCATATCGGACAAAAACTTCAAAATGTGATATTACCGGTCGAAGAAACATTTCAAACTAAGTACTGAATCAATCATTAGGATGTTTTTAACATATAGCTTCAATAAAGTTCCAACCGGAGTATTCCTTCKTGTCTGCGTGAGCCATGGAACGCAAGTGACTTGCATGAAGAAAATGCATGATCAGGAAATGGGTGCTTGATGGACACCTGACTGATTCTGCTCTCATTCTCTCCAACACCATAGAAGTCTCATTGGAATTTCTATTGATTACTGACATCTAGTGGAACCCCTAGGCAGTGCAACCCCAGGCATACGTCATTTGGAATTCTTTTGGGACTCTGTTGAATACAGACAATCTCAGATTTCTGACTTCCGGTTTGATTTCAACTCAGGATTTTGCCTGCCAATATGAGTATCTCAGAGAAATAATTCAAACAGTTTTAGAAACTTTGGAGTGTTTTCTATCCAATAGTAATAATAATATGCAAATATTAGGAACTATGACTAAGGAGCAGGCCGTTTGAAATGGGCACCTTTCATCCAAGCTACTCAATACTGCCCCTGCAGCCATAAGAAGTTTTAATTAAATGAATTAGTGAAAATGAGTTAACATTCTAATGTGAATGATGATAATGACTAATATTGTGTCTGGTTTCATCCATCAGATGTCTGTGATCTCACACTGGACCTAAACACAGTAAACAGACGCCTCTCTCTGTCTGAGGAGAACAGAAAGGTGACATGTAGGAGAGAGGAGCAGCCGTATCCTGATCACCAAGAGAGATTTGAGTACCATGAACAGGTGCTGTGTAGAGAGGGTCTGACTGGGTGCTGTTACTGGGAGGTAGAGTGGAGTGGGAGAGAGGCTGTTATAGGAGTGACATATAAAGGAATCAACAGGAGAGGATGGGGTTATGACTCTAGGATTGGATGGAATGACAAGTCCTGGAGTCTGTTCTGCTCTGACAACAGTAACAGAGCCAGACACAATAATAATGCCACTATCATAGACGTCCCCTCCTCCAGCTCCCACAGAGTGGGAGTGTCTCTGGACTGGCCAGCCGGCACTCTGTCCTTCTATAGAGCCTCCTCTGACACACTAACCCACCTGATCACATTCACCTCCACATTCACTGAGCCCCTCTATCCAGGCTTTTGGGTTAATGATGACTCTTCAGTGTCACTGTGTCAAACACAACATGATGTTTCACTCTAATCATGTTGTGGTAAACCGTGGGGTGTTGTGTTGAGCAAGGAAAGATTAACACAGAGACAGGGAGGTTCTAGTCAGCAAACACAACTTTACTTGCCAATAAAATAAACATAACAACGACATGACCTAGGTTTGGCTTCTTCTTCTCAGCTTCTGCTCCGACTCATTGTCTTCCCTCTCTTTATGTGGCACTCTCCCCTAATTACCTCTACTTGGAGCCATCAGCGTCGGGGTGCCCAGCCCGTGTACTCCCAGCAGAGGGAGCCAATGTTGCAGCACGTACAGTAGTTCCTCAATTAAACGTTTTGAGATTATGCTGCGGGATTTAGAGGTAATTTGTGGTTTAGTACATTACCCTGCGTGACTGCTTCATTGCTCCAGACCATCACAAGGGGGAGCTCTTGAGGCCCAAGGCGCTAATGTGTCTCTAACTGACAATTAGTGGGCGATTATAAACCAAATAAAAACTGAATTGTTCACGACTTCAAAATTTAATTTCAATGAACTGAATGATGAGGATGAAGAATGTTATTCTAAGAGAAATGAAAATGTTGAATTATATTCCAGTTGGTGCTTTGTGTATATAATTGGTTACTGATTTGCGAAAAATACCCCTTAGATATTAGATATCTAAATGTAATTATTGCCGGAGAGCCATATAGATTGCAAAATAGTTGGGAAGTGATTCTTTGGAACATGGTTTATGATTTGCCCTAACGAATCAGTAAATCTCTTCCAAACTATTTAGCTAAGTGATAAATGTCATTGACACACAATTTTCCGTTCCTCATGAAATCCCTAATCTGCCAATTTAAATTAATAGAGATCCTGGTCATGGTGCAATAGACTTCATCCTAGCGCAGCCATGGTGTAAGCCCCCTCCTCCCCACCCAGGACAACAGACACGATGTGGTCCCAGAAACACCTCTTAGACATAGGGTCCAGCATATCTGCTGCAGGACACAATGTTATTTGCTTGTCAGATGAATCATTGGGTTGAAACTACAGAACAGTACAAAACAAGAGAACACACTTGGCCTAGAAGGCCTGCATCCCGGAGTCTCCTCTTCACTGTTAACATTGAGACTGGTGTTTTGCGGGTACTATTTAAAACCCATTTAGTCTGTCTGCAAACAGGCTCTCAAAGTACTTGAAAGGAAACCCAATAGCTATAGAAAGCATAAGCTCCTGAGTTGGAAAAAATCTTATGCAATACGCCTATCCTGTATTCAAGATTCCAAATGTCCAGGCTCCCCCTCTACTCAGTACTTTTGTTAAGCAGAAAACCCAAACCTTATGACAGCAGATCCACAAGATCTGCCATGAGAGATGACTGTATAGTTCCCTTAAGGAAAAGTACCTTTAGTCAATCTGCTTTCATTGTGAGAGCTTCCCATGTCTGGAATACCCTGCCATTAGACACACACAACTGTGATTTAATTTGCACTGTCCCTGTAAAAATACAAATTAACTCAAACTCGAATCCACTTTAATGACCTGACATTGTTCCACGTAATGGAAAAATATTATAATGTTAGAAAACATTAACTTCCTGCTCAAATTCACTGGTGTTACCTAAACAATCAAACCAAGAAACAATAATCAGAAACTATCACAAAACTTTTACGATTCAACTATTCAGACCTGAATCCCTTACAGCCAAATATAGCCCAGCGAGCACAATTAGCTCACCTATTCTTTTTTTCCCTCTGGTTGCACATTTAACATGTTGATAGAGATTTGGTAGAACTGATTTAAGTTTCCCTGTATTAAGGTCTACAGCCACTAGGAGCGCCGCCTCTGGGTGAGTGGTTTCCTGTTTGCTTATTTCCTTATACAGCTGACTGAGTGCGGTCTTGGCGCCAGCATCTGTTTGCGGTGGTAAATTAACAGCCACGAAAAGTATAGCTGAGAACTCTCTAGGCAAATAGTGTGGCCTGCAATTTATCACAATATACTCTACTTCAGGCGAGCAAAATCTAGAGACTTCCTTAGATTTTGTGCACCAGCTGTTGTTTACAAATATGCACAGACCGCCACCCTCGTCTTACCGGAGTGTGCTGTTCTATCTTGCCGGTGCAGCGTGTATCCCGCTAGCTGAATATCCATGTCGTCATTCAGCCATGATTCCATGAAATATAAGATATTACAGTTTTTTATGTCCCGTTGGCAGGGTATTATACGTGATCTTATCTCGTCTAGTTTATTGTCAAATGATTGCACGTTGGTGAGTAATATTGACGGTAACGGCAGCTTTTCCTAGTTGTCTTCTCCGGCTCTTCGTCCTCTCCGTCGCTTCCGTTTGCGAATAATTGGGATGTCTGCCCTGTGGGTTGTTTGGAGAATATCGTGTGAGTCCTGCTTGCTGCTGTGTGGTTGTTGAAGAAATCTTCGTCTAATCCGAGGTGAGTGATCACTGTCCTGATATCCAGAAGCACTTTTCTGCTGTAAGATACAGTTGCAGTAACATTATGTACAAGATCATTTACAACTATCGCGAAAAAAAACAGATAATAGCACAATTGGAGACCGTAAAAAGGCGGCCATCTCCTCCGGCGCCATTTTTAAAACCATCTTTCTAAATTAACCTGTCTAGCCCCGAACCCCGCCCACATTCCACTGAAAAGGCAGCGCGCGAAATTCAAAAAATATTTTTGAGAAATATTTAACTTTCACACATTAACCTCTTATGGCTGCAAGGTGAATATTGAAAAAACTGGAAAATATGTGCACATTTTCAAACGGCCTCCTAAGAAACTTTTTATTTTACAATATGCATATATTTACTACTGTTGGATAGATAACAGTCTATAGTTTCTAAAAAGGTTTGAATTATTTCTCTAAGTCGAACAGAAATATTTTTACAGCCATTTTCCCAGAATGAAGAGGACATTAAACCTATGCTTGAAACCGGACCCGGCTGTAAATCTGGAAGAGCATAGATAGGACAGGGCAGAGCCCCCTCCAGGAGCTCTAGTATCTGGGGGAGGGGACTGGGAAACTGTGAGCTGATGGGTTATAAACTGTGGTGAGACTCATGAGAAATCCCTGTGTTGGTGTGTATGTTTTGCGAGGTTAGAATGGTATAAAAGGAAATGTATTTTGTGATATGCACGAGAGAGCTTCGTCGCAAAGTAAACCTGGACTGACTTCAATTGTCGAGCTGCGGAATTCTAGTCTGTTTTTATTAAGACCAGAACCTTTACAACCTCTGGGTTATCAGACAGATAAAGATAATTGGAATTTAACTTGAACATGATTTACAAAATTACTAACAGGTTTTTGTCCTCATAGTCATTTCAGGCCTACACCAGACAGGGGGGGGGGGGCACTCTTGTTCAGATTAACTTGTCAGTGTGTCAGGCTACACCAGAGACAGTGGGGAGACACTCTTGTCAGTATAACTGTTCAGTGTGTCAGGAAAAAAAACTCTTGATGCAAAGCCAGACAACTAATGACTTGTGCGGATTTCGATCATCCTCTAAACACGTCGTTCCTCCTACTGCTTCGAAAAACACAACATTGAAAACATGGCGTCCCAAGGCCTGTAAATCTGTCAGCTGGTGTGACCTCAACCAAGACAATGTCCAAAAATGCCCATCGCAAATTACAACTAAATAGACAAACCCCCAACCTCACGTATGTTGTATCCTACACTGTCCTGTCTGTAAAGGTATGTGGTATCTACACTGTCCTGTCTGTAAAGGTATGTGGTATCCTACACTGTCCTGTCTGTAAAGGTATGTTGTATCCTACACTGTCCTGTCTGTAAAGGTATGTGGTATCCTACACTGCCCTGTCTGTAAAGGTATGTGGTATCCTACACTGCCCTGTCTGTAAAGGTATGTGGTATCCTACACTGTCCTGTCTGTAAAGGTATGTGGTATCCTACACTGTCCTGTCTGTAAAG
>NW_019946166.1:19976-25990 GCF_002910315.2 Salvelinus sp. IW2-2015
TCCCAGCCGAATTGGTTTTCCAGAAAGCGATGTGTGTCTTTAAGACCTTGTCTTATATAAAAGGTCATTAACGGGACCGTAGAAACACGCACACTCCTTACATCAGGTGTAAATGCGGAAGTGGAATTAAAGCATCAACATTCTCGTCCAGTGGACGAATAACACACCTTCTTGATGAGACCCTGCGCGAGTTAAAAAAACATGCGGGCGCGAAGCATAATTTGGTCTCGGGCTACTGGAAGAGTCCGATGAACGGTGAGATATGAATCTCTGACTTCGATATTATTGTAACATGCTACCAAAATCATCCGTAAAGTAGTTTTTTCGATAACTTTAATTATGATATTGCTATTATTCTGGACTTTAGATGTAAGATGAAGACCCGAAGAATTTTATGAAGAAAGACAAGATTAGCCCCGCATGCTATTGTGCTTTGCTAACCAAAGAGGAAATAGTTCGTTCTGGAACCCAACTAAAGACTCTACTGAACATCCTAAGACCCCGTTACAAGACATTCGATGAATAAACAAAGATAAGACCCAATTTGGATGCTTTTCCATAATCTGTCGAACTGTTGTAATGCTAACTGTGCTAGCTAGCGCGTTGATTTCTGCTGAGTGCTGCTTATGCAGCCTTATGTTGTGAGCTAAATATAACGGATTAAATAGTTGTGTTTTCGCTGTAAAACACGTTCAAAAACGAAAATATTGGCTTTATTCACAAGAACGATCTGCTCTTTCATTACTATCCACCAGTATGTTTTTCTGACAATGTTTTAGGAGTGAAAATTAGGTCGACGTTGATGTATAGTGTATTTTCTCTGGCTACTCCCGTCTGGATCAGAAACTTAACTTAGTAGGGTAGCATTTTATGGTAGCATCAATGTAAAACATTTATAAGCTAAGAAATGATGCACTTTTTATGAAACGAAAACATAGATTTATTGTGTAACATGTTATATGAGCTGCATCTGAGGTGTTTTCTGGTCTTTATAGTTGTTTAGTTTATGTCGGTGTTTGTGCATGCTACTTGATCATAATTCCATTAATCATTAATCATAAATCCACTTGTATTGGTGGTGAGCTAACATAAATATATGTGGTTGTTTCTCTGAAAAACGAACACCTTTAAAAAAATCGGAACAATTTGGCTGTATTGACCAAGATGTTATCTTCAAATGCGTACACGTTTGACTTGTTACATGTGTGAAAGTTAAATATTTAAAAAAATAGATTTTGAATTCCGCCCTGCACTTGCAGTGGCTGTTGTCATAATTAATCCCGAACTCGGATTGCAGCCTGTAAAGCGTTAACAAGTCCAAATACAGCAAAAGAACAGATAAACATCTTGTGAATCTTCAAGCCAACGATGTCCGACTTTTTTTAAATGTTTTTACACGAAAACACCACGTATATTAGTTACTCACCCACCAAAATAACAAAAAGAGGGCAACAGAGGACATTTCTTCACAGCACAGGAGCATGCACACAACAACCAAGACCCCCACTAACCAAAAGCCAACCAAAACTACAAGAAACAACTTAATCAGAAGACAGTCTATAAAGCATGTTATAAGAGGTAAATCTATGTTTGTTCGAAATTGCATTATTTGAGTATAAATCATTAGTTTTGCTCTGCAGCTACCATCACAAAATGCACCGAAAAGCAGCGCGAGGGCAGTAAGTACAAAGAGACCACGTGAAATAAGAGCGCTAAAATACTCATCACTATAAACCATCTTATGAAAAATACATGGTGTACAGCGAAATGAAAGACTAACGAAGCATCATGAATGAATCCAGCCAATATTTCAAGATATACTTATTCACAGTTGTTTGTAAACACAGAAAACTGACAAGTATTTAGAATATCCTATAGCTAGGAGAGACTTAGGCCACAATAGCCAAAAACACAACCCATTATCAGCAGAAAAGGTTAGAAGAGCGATCATAAAAAACCAGCAATAGAAAGGATAAGTATAGAGATTTTCACTAAACCTTGATAAGCTTCCCATAATCAGATGCTGCAGTTCCGGTGGATAACATCAGTTATACAATACACTTATTTTTGTTTGAAAACTGAGATGCCATATTAGAGCTGAGAATCCGTGTTATACATTGTCGAAAGACGTAGCAATTTTTTCCAGAATCTCCGGGATGGGTATATTTTCTACACAATCAACCTTAGTCTGACCAAATTGAGACTCATAATAAACTTTGCCTAAAAAATACATTTCTACAGCAAATGAGTAGATACACTAAGTTTTTAAGCAACGGCCGGTGTTTTAGATCTAAAAATAACTTCTAGTACGACATACAGCTACGTATAGCGAGACAGCGCCCAAAGACCTGGGCGGAAAATAATGGAGTAAACATTAATATCTACAGGAAAATTACGAAATAACATCAAAATGGTCCTACTTTTAGGTGAGGCTTCCATTCAGAATCTGTACAAGGGTCCTTTGTCCAGAATAATCGTTGTTTGGATTTAGAATGTCCTCTTCGTCTGTTGAATTAGCAACCAAAAACTAGCCCAACCAGTGGCCGCAACTGTCCATCAGGTAACACGCCAAACGCATGAGAAACGGAAAACCGCCAAAACTCCCGAAAAAAAAACTTCAATAATCTGATAAAACTATATTGAAAAAACATACTTTACGATTGATAAATCGATCAGCATTTATCAAAATAGAAATCCAAAGCCGGAGATATTAGCCGTCACTAACGAAAGCTTTTTCATTAACCAAATGCTGATGTCCTAATCCCCCTACCGTGCCTTCCTGAACAAAAGGAAAGAAATTGGGGAACGTAGCTCAGTGTGCATTCAAAGCCATCTGTTTTGACCATAGAGTATAGCTAGACTCCCCATGTTCCACCTGCTCACTGCCTATTGACACTAGTGGAAGGCGTATTGAAGTGCATGTATAGTCAATGTATTTCAGCAAATTAATAGGGAGGCCCTGAACAGAGCCTCGATTTCAGATTTTTTTACTTCTCTGACAGGAAGTTTTGCTGCAAAATAGTCCTGCATGTTTACTCCACCGGATAAAAATTCAAACGGTTTTAGAAACTTGAAGAGAGTTTTCTAGCCAATAGTAATAATTAAAGCATATTTACGAGCAAAATTAGAGTACGAGGCCGTTTAAATTGGGCACGATTTTCCCCAAAGTTGAAATAGCGCCCTCTATGCCTCAACGGTTTAACCAAAAATGGACCACACTCCAATCATTTCTAGAGCACCACCATTGCCCAGATTTTGTAGACAGTTTAAATAGGCTTAAAACCTCATCTTTATCAAATATCCTATTAACACAACACCTAGGTGACCTCATTCAAGTAGCAGCAGGGATTGGTGTGGTGTTGATTAATTTACACAAGAGAGAGGGAGACAACATTAATAATACCATCCAATTCTACTCCAATACGCCCCTGCAGCCAAAGAAGTTAAGACCCTGTAATCAAGGGTATGTATGTGTCCTGACAGACCCTGTAATGCAAGGTGATGTATGATGGCCTTTAAGGACCCTGTAATCAAGGTGTATTGTGGTTTCCTTTGAAGACCCTATAATCAAGGTTATGTATGCGGCCTTAAGACCTTAACATGTATGTATGTGTCCTCTTAACCTTTGTCAATAGGTGACTGTTGAGAATTACAGTATTTTATGTACATTTCCAAATTAACTGCTCCTTACACTCACCTCTTGATCAGTACAATATGCAGATAGATTATTGTTGATATGGATATGAAACGCGACAAGCTCATATAGCTCTGCTATAGGAGTGGGAAATTTTGTCTCTGAGTGACATAACGAGATTTCTACAGCACTTTATGACATGAGCAGGGTTCAGATTTCAGAAAGTTTTACCTCTGATCTAGCGCGTTAGCGTCCCGTGTTTTTAGGGCGACAGTGAATCTATGAAAGAAATGGTTAGACGGACAACACTGCCTACGTGCTTCTCTGGGTGTCTGTACGTCATCACGTTTCAATGGAATCGATGGGACGTTCACAGCATTAGAAAAGACAAAATTTGACCCAGAAGACCACCCTTTTCTTGCAACGTGCACCTAAAACGTAAAGACATCGGACCTCGCCTCGTTCCCAAATCGTTTATCTCAACCAGCAGTATTCTCCGTCATGTTTTCAGTCGTGTGATGATGGATAGTTTGTTAAAAAACATCATAATGTAGTGAATGTTAAACCGATTATCACCCAACTTGTATATCCGTTTAGTCCGATTTTCCGAGGAATTCTCTTTGTCGTCACTCTGAAATTGACACGCTTTAGGTGTGGTCGTAGAATAAAGGTATGTGGTATCCTACACTGCCCTGTCTGTAAAGGTATGTGGTATCCTACACTGCCCTGTCTGTAAAGGTATGTGGTATCCTACACTGTCCGGTCTGTAAAGGGCCTTTGAAAAGCAGAGACCCCGAAGTGGCTCAAGAAGTGGAACATGAGTGCTACCTTCAGCCATTGGATGGAGAGGAACATTCAGAGAAATATGTGTGTTATGACTTTGAGAGTAATCAGCAATCAGGGGTTCATCTGCCTATTGTTGTATCTACCATGACTTTCAATGGTTGTGCACTACTCTTTCTAAAACATTTATAAAACCCCAGTACAAAAACGTCACTTTTGTAGCTCACGATCCTAGAGCCTATGATTCCTATCTTCTGTTGAACCCCTTGATACAACAAGGTGTTGCACCCAGTGTCATAGCCCAAGGTAGTAAAATCTTGTGTTTTGTAGACTCAGTCTTCAACCAGAGATACTTTGACAGTTTAGGTTTCTTACCCATGAGATTGGCTCAAATGCCAGAGGCATTAGGTTTTGAAAACTCTGTCAATTGATGGTTTCCTCATTTTCTTCACATCTACATTATATTGGATCTTATCCTGGTCCCGAAATGTACGGGTGTGATCAAATGGCTCCCAAAGAGACAGAGATTCATGACTTGGTATGAGACAGTACGTCATAATACCTTTGATTCCCATAAAGAGATGGAGTTATATTGTGATAATGATGTGGTTATACTGCGTGAAGGATGCCTCAGATTCAGAGAAGAGGTATTCAAAGATTAAAAACCGTGGAAGAAACAACTGTTGTACTCAAACACTGTTTAAGTTCTGGAGCTCCTTCTCATAAAAGGATCCCTCTATTTGCTCCCCATCATAATCTTTTAACTTGTAGACAGGAGGTATACGGGGTAAACTTTCTGTAACTTTGAACAGCTCATCGCTGTAACCTTGCTCTTAGTTTTTGTCAAATACACCCGGCAAATTGGAGAAACGTACAAAATTACCAAGTTATGAAGGGTGAATCATCCGTCCAGATTTTTTAAGACTTGAAAAGAGATTTCCGAAAACATCCCAGAGGGCTTCATACGGATACTCTTATGGTAGCTGTAGTTATAACCCTTTACTAAAACTATATCCTCATATCTACGAGTGTTGTGAGCCATAAAGTATTTCCACATCCTCTCCTTCAAAGTCCTGTTAAAGCATTCAACCACTGAAGATTTCAAATCTGAGCCTGTATCAAAATGTCCGATATTGTGCTTCTTCTTGAGTTTCTGAAAAGTCTTATTAAAAAATGGTTTACAGCCATCAATCTGCACTTTCTTGGGTGCTCCTCCTTCCTTCAAGATAGAGTCAAAATCCCGGGTCACCTCTGCCCCACTCTTATGTTATAAGACCCTTACAAAAGCTATTTTAGAAAATGTCTATAACCGTTAGCATGTATCGATTTCCATCATTTTATCGGCAATTGCCTGCATGTCACATAGGTAAACCTGAAACTGTGACAAGGGATGAGTAGAACAAACTATATTTAGGGGAAATTGTTTTCGCCCAGGTGTGTACAAAGTGTAAGCGTCCTGCTCTGCTAGCCAATCGTTCACTTGATCATCGCTCAACCTGCTGCCTGTTCCTCAGCTATAGCTTTATGGAACCTCTCCTTTCCACCTAAATACCCTGTTCCTCAGCTATAGCTTCATGGAACCTCTCCTTTCCACCTA
>NW_019946166.1:27264-34025 GCF_002910315.2 Salvelinus sp. IW2-2015
TAATTCTTCGACGTCCCTAAGACCGTATGTTGCGTTGGCATTTCTAGTTCAGGCCATTTATTTTTATGCCTGCTTGAACCACCTTAGGCATTTAGGGTTAGGTTACGGGGTTACGGGAGAATGATAGGATTCTTAATATGGGACGGACATCATTTGTTTGTCCCCACAAGAATACAGTAAAAACAAATTGTGGTGGTTTATGTGTGGTAGAGCAGCGAGTTGATGCTGTTACATTTCTACTTGTGCAGGCTTTATTATGATTCTGTATTGTTCCCTTCAATGCACTTAATAATAACTATTTGGCCTTGTCCATTTTAACGCTTTGGGGTCGAAGAGAGGATGACCAAATTGCAACCTCCCACGGATCATGGTCACAACCTGCAGACGGTGGTTCAACTGTACTTTATCTAAGAAAAAATCAGGTATGTGTTGAAGTTTTTTCTCATTGTTACTGAAGGGGGGTCCACTTTACACAGGAATGCTCCACACTTTAGGCCCAATTAAAGGCATCATTAATCTTATTTTGTGTGAAAATTAATCTTTATGCGCCAATGTTATTAAGAAAAACATTTGTATTGTAGTGTCAAGGTTTGTGGCATTCATGAAAGTTTCTTGTCAGCCACAGTGATTCGTACAACGCAAACACTATAACCTTGCCAGGAAGGTCCTTACTGGTAATTTGGACCGTTCAGTTCACTACAATAACACGTTTAAGCAATATCCATGGCTTCCACAGGCATAGCGCTTAACAGAGCTCACTGTATGGGGCACAGTGACCTTTGAGACAGTACATGAGTATGGGAAGTTTATATTGGAAAAGTACTTCGATGATCGACTGAGTTAATCATAAGGCCTACAGGCAATTACAATAAATCCATTATTTAAATTTAGGATCACAGGTCTAAAGAAACATGAATATCACGAAGAGATGTAGTCTATTTCAGAAGAACAATAAAACCCAATGCTCCTCTTATATATGTCGAGATTTGTACCCTAGTCGTTAGTGACACGCGGGCTATGATCATGCGCAACTGCCTAAAATCGGCTATGGGCCAAGCAGCCCTTTGTTAATTTCATATCAAGGCGCAAGACAAGATTTGCTTAGGAGCTGGCGCCCCTGGCATTATTTTTTTATCTATTTTAAATTAATAAGAATAGACTATTTTCTCCACACAGCAATTCAAAAGGAAGTGTGGGGCATTCTTCTAACTGTACCACGAACTATCGCCGGATCATTCTGTTCTCAGAGCCGGTAACAAAGAAACCGCTCGTCTACTGATATGCTTCCATTTAGAGTTATTTATGCAAACTTTTAGGCTTTGTTAACAAACCTAATAACTTTGGGGCTATTAATGTGTTTTGATTGTTATCAATGCATTCTAGAGGGCGTGGTGCCTATGATGTGAATGGGAACATCGTATGATGATTTGAAAAAAGTTTCAAAAGCTCACCCACATCATCAGTTCATCATTCATGAATTTGACAAACAACCCAGCTCCCACCCCCCCAGGTCGGCGCTTTAGAACAATAAAATACGTTTCCAAACCCATCTTAGTTACCCAGTACCCTACTTCGACCACACGCTTAGAATAAAATGATTGGGGCGCACGGGCCCGGGCTGTTTATATTCGAATTTCCTGGGGCCATCCACGCCGCTTGGGTGTGGTCATACTATTGCCCCCTCTAAAAAATCCCAATTGCCGGGCTATTCGCGAACGCGAAGGGAGGCAACCCATTGGCCATAGAAATAATATATACCAGTACTATAAATATAATATATTCCTTTCCCTCCACTCTATTGGTCATAAATTGGCGTGATATGCAAGCATATTTTTCGATGAATGCCGTCGATGAGCGCCGAAGCACCCTCTCACTCACTATTGCGCTCTCTATCAGACATGTAGCCCAAATCACGTCGACGTGATCCGGTTTGAATCTTTCACAAGGTCAATTACAGCTAATTTAGAGTAGGTCTCACAAGTGAATGAACCGACACAACGACACATACTAGGGGACATCATTAGCTTGCCAGGATCTAATCGCCTCTTATCAAAGTTTCACGAGTGCATGGCTACTCGCGTCCATTGCCGTACCCACGACTCACTTCCACTAGGGTCTTCATGTAAACTATATATTCCCTAAGCGCACCATTTCCAGTTCTTTTATTGTGAATTACATAGGTTTGGGCAGGGACTACATCAGGCGTCCATTTAAACTGTTACCCCCATCTGGACTACCCAAGTGGTCTTGCTCAGGTAAACTGTTGGATTGTAATTACAGCCAAAATCTTTGGGCCAAAAAGGGCCTCATCTCATTACACGCCACCAGGGTCTTTAACCCTAATCGTGATTTAAAATTGGGATCCCATCCTCATAACTAATGCTTAGAAATGATTACGCCTTCTTCAGGGTGCGATATTAAATATATTAACATGGAATAACTCGGCTCCTCTAAAACCCAGGGTCTTAGGCAACTATACTATAATGAACCACAGTCCGCGGCACAACTACTACCTGGTCAGTCCACTAGGGTACTTATTAACGACTATACCGAGGAGAGAGGAGGAGCGCTCGTAAATAGGTATTACATGGCCAGGCAGGGTCTTTCAACTCATAGGGAAAACTTTCTTACCCTCCTATATTCAGACCTAGGGAGTCTTTTAAGTAATACCTCCGTTTGACCCAGTAATCCCATACAGGGTCCTGTTTCCTATAAGATTTCCCACTGGGGTCTTCTTAACTTCTTATAACTAGCACTGGACCTCTCAAATTCTAACCAACGCATGGCCGGGGTTGTCTTTATACTTGGTTGAATTTATACCCCCTCTCAAGGCAATCCAGGGTCTTTTTAACTAATAGCTCCGGTTACCCTCCGTTTAAACCCAGGGTCTTAACTATACCTTTCAGTACTAAATACCACTTTCTTGGTCACCTATTACCCAGGGTCTTTTGGTGAGGAAACTATAACGCCTTCCCGTCCTACTTGAGGATAACTGGTAGAACGGCGTATCACACAAGGGAGGTTGCGGCATGTACCGTGTATTATATAACGCGGGCTATCGACTGATCTTTTAAGTTCAACCTCAGGGTACTTCTTTAACTTATTCAAGTCTCGAGGTAACCGTTCGTCAGGTTCACAGAGTAGGACCTTGACCCAGGGCTGCCTTTAGACCCTAATTTCTTCTTCTCTCTCGACGGATTTGTATGTCAAGACGCCAATGGGTCTTGTAACTAATACCAGCCCTCCATACCTGGGAACCTAAACGATCCAGGGTCTTTAAGTATAAATTACCGAGACCCAGTCGGGAGCATAATTGATCACTGCTGTAATCAAAAGGTGCGTCGACTATGAGGCGACCAGCCTGCGCGATATTTGACCTAAGGGGGAATTAGTCGCTTGAGATGAAGATAGAGGTGAGTGATTAATTAGAACTGGTTAAGAAGGGGGTATTATTAAGACCCCTGGGTTTGGCAGGAGGCGGGAGCTGTTAGACGACTCCGTATATTCAGCTCAAGACATAGACCCTGGGTTGAGGGGAGTATGTTAAAGTACCATGGGTTAGGAGCGGTTGGATAAGTTAAAGACCAAGGGGTTAGACGGGGGTATAGCGGTATAGCAAGTACCGTTCGAGGAGCTGTGCGGGCATTAGAGGGGGCGTATAGTGATAACGAGGAAGGGACCAACTGAGGTACTAGGTGGTTAGCGGGTGAGTTGTATTAAGTTGAAGAGACCCTGGTTAGAGCGGGGTAATCATTAAAAGAGCCCTGCCTTGGGGCTGTGTAGAAGGGGGTGGTCATAGAAAGTGTTAGAAGAGTACCACACTGTTTGGGGGTTGGAGGGGGTATCAGTTAAGATGAAACCTTTACCAGACTGAGGGCATTTTCGAATCTACACAGACGAGAGGGCTATAAGGTTAAAGACCCTAGGGCTTAAGTGGCGTCGAGGGTATAAATAAGTTGAATAAGAGACCCGAAAGGCAACGCTCTATTCTAGGCCAAGGGTTACACGAAGCGCGCGGGCACTTATCACGATGAGTACAATCAGGAATGACTTTTCACTCTATTAAGGGTTAGAGCGGGGGTATAAGTTAAAGACCCCTACCTAGGGTCTAGAGTGGGGTGATAGTTAAAGACGCGCTGGGTTACGCCACCGGGTGGGGTATAAAGTTAAAACCCACCCCCCCCCTGGGTTAGAGAGGGACAGAGACACAGGGGTATACGTTAAAGACCCCTCCGCCCGCGTGGGTTTTTAGGCGAGGAAAGGAAGGGGGAGGAGGATGGGAGAGAGAGGGGGGGAGGGGAGGGGAAGGGCGTGGAGCGAGGGGGGTTAATCAATAACTTAAAGACAGGCTGGCCTCAGAGTTATTGACCTGGACGTAGGAATCTTCCGGTAGGGTTAGATGAGAAAGGGGGGGGGGATATAGTATCTAAGACCCTGGGTTAGGGGGGTAATAGGTTTTACACAGACGCCTGGGTTGTCGCTATAGACAGGGCGTACTGAGGTATAGAAGACGTAGTTATAGGGTAGCCATTCTTCGGTCCCGACGCGGCTGTTCCCCGGGTCCTTTAACCTTTAGGGATTAGAGGGGAGTATACGTTTAAGACCCTGGGTTAGAAGGGAGTGATATAGTTAAAGACCCTGGTTAGAGGGGGTAAGTTAAAGACCCTAAAACGAAGACTGGGTTAAAGGGGGTAAGTTAAAGACCCTGGGTTAGAGGGGGTATAGTTAAAAGACCTTGGTTAGAGGGGGTATAGTTAAAGACCCCTGGTTTAGAGGGGGGTACAAATGTTAAAAGCACCCTGGCTTGAGGGGGCTATAGTTAAAGAACCACCTGGGTTAGAGGGAGGTACAGTTTAAAGACCCTGTGTTGAGACCAGGGTCTTTTAACTATACTCCCTCGTAAACCCAAGGTGCTTTAACCTATACCCCTCTACCGGCCGGTCTTTAATAATCCCCCTCTAACGCAGGGTCTTTAATTATACCCCCTCTAACCCAGGGTCTTTAACTCATACCCTCCTAACCCAGGGTCTTTAGATAATACCCATCTAACCCAGTGCCTTACCTATACCTCGTAACCCAGGGTATTATGGGGATAGGGAGGTTCCATGAAGCTATAGCTGAGGAACAGGGTTATTAGGTGGAAAGAGAGGTTCCATAAAGCTATATAGCTGAGGAACAGGGTTAATTTTAGGGGAAAGGAGAAGTTCCATCTGAAGCTATAGCTTGAGGAACTAGGGTATTTAGGGTGGAAAGGAGAGGTTCCATAAAAGCTATAGCTGAGGAACAGCCGGTATTTAGGTGGAAGGAGAGGTTCCATGGAAGCAGACAGGTATTAGTAAAGGTCTGAGCTAGCGAGAACAGGAGTATTCCGCCTGAAACTGGGACAAGGGATGAGTAGAAAAAACTATATTTTGAGGAAATTGTTTTCGCACAGGTTTATGCAGAGTGTAAACATCCTGCTCTGCTAGCCAATCATTCACATGAGCAGCGCCTAACCTGCTACCTGTTTCTTCAGCTCTCTGGAACCTTTCCTTCCCCCATAAGACCCTGGGTTAGAGGGGGTATAGTTAAAGACCCTGGGTTAGAGGGGGTATAGTTAAAGACCCTGGGTTAGAGGGGGTACAGTTAAAGACCCTGGGTTAGAGGGGGTATAGTTAAAGACCCTGGGTTAGAGGGGGTACAGTTAAAGACCCTGGGTTAGAGGGGGTATAATAAATGTTTGTATCATCTGCTCAGCCATCCATCTTGCCTCTTTGATGGACAATAACATTAATGAGCCCCTTTCAAATAACGAGAACATTTTAATTTTAATTTTGCGTACATTTTTAAGTATTACGTATCCAGACAATTCAGGATATGTAGCAAGATATTATTACCTGTTTTCTCAATGACCTTTGCATGCAACACATGGTATACTTGGTTTACATTTACAGGTTTTGTCACGATCGTCGTAACTGTGAATAGAGGACCAAGGCGCAGCGTGATATAAAGACATCTTCTTTTTATTAACGAAGATGAACAAACGAACAAAAACAACGAACAGACGACCGTGAAGCTATTCAAACAAATAGTGCTGACACTAAACACTACACATAGACAATTACCCACCATAGCCCAATGCCTATGGCTGCCTTAAATATGGCTCCCAATCAGAGACAAATGAATGACAGCTGTCTCTGATTGAGAACCATTCAGGCAACCATAGACATACCTAGACACCTACACTCAACACAAACCCATTCACTCTAACAAAACCCCCTAGACACTACAAACCACCCAAGACAAGACAAAAACACAAACATCCCCCCTGTCACACCCTGACCTAACCAAAATACTACAGAAAACAAAGATAACTAAGGCCAGGGCGTGACAGGTTTATATCTCTGAATTTGTAAAACACATGCATCCGTTATATAAGTACAGTTGAAGTCGGCAGTTTACATACACCTTAGCCAAGTACATTTGAACTTTTTTTTTACAATTCCTGACATTTAATCCTAGTAACAAATTCACTGTCTTAGGTCACTTAGGATCACCACTTTATTGTAAGAATGTGAAATGTCAGAATAATAGTAGAGAGAATGATTTATTTCAGCTTTTATTTCTTTCATCATGTTCCCAGTGGGTCAGAAGTTTACATACACTCAATTAGTATTTGGTAGCATTGCCTTTACATTGTTTAACTTGGGTCAAACGTTTCAGGTAGCCTTCCACAAGCTTCCCACAATAAGTTGGGTGAATTTTGGCCCATTCCTCCTGAC
>NW_019946166.1:35521-39171 GCF_002910315.2 Salvelinus sp. IW2-2015
AGAGGATGAGGTGGAGGCAGTGAGGGTTAACTTAATCCCTCATGCGTGATAAAAACACCATCATTCGAGTGTACACAGGAGTGCATCATGGAGCACAATGGATTCTACCTGACTCTCCCCAGTAATGCATCTGCACATATATATATATATATGAATAACCAAAGTTCGAATTATACAACCAATTTTCCAAAGCCTGTAGAGTTATCAGAGGCCTGGGAAGTAGGTCTCAGCGAGATTACATACCCCCATAGTTGGTATAATATCAAGGATAAGGACCTTGATTTTTATTGCTAAAGGATATCGGAACCCTCAAAGCTTATAAAACTTTAAAAAGGGTTCTATAGAACCGTCGTCAGGATTGTCTCAGAGTTTAATGAACTCCTAACCCAGAACAATATGGAAATACTCTTGAACTACAACCCTATTCATAAACGGGTACAAACCTCAGGGGATGCTGATGGGGKTATAAAGACCAGCAGTAATTTAGCCTACATGTTGGGGATGAGTTCCAATAAATGGACRTATGTGAAAGATAAATTATTCCCATTCCCTGCGGATATACATGCAGRGTKTTACAACATATTTGTGTATACCGATATTATATCCTATCAAAGGGTAGGAGACAGTTTTGTGCCCCTCCTGAGAACAGTTCATAAAGAGGGAAAGGATGGTGATGTAGTCACTGTTAACTATGACAAGCCACACTATGTACCTGTAAGAAGAAATATATTGAAAACATTCTGGTTGAGCTTCAAACGGATCAGAACGAAAACATCAAATTTACTTTTGGTAAAACTACTGTAAAACTCCACTTTAGACCCTCCAAAACCTCTCTACATATCTAATATATTATTAGTATTATACATTTATTTTTTATAAACATAATATAAATCAATTTAAATGGTTATGGTACACAACCACCACCTCGACCCTAACCGATATGTCTCATACTATGTTGATCACGTGGGTAATGGATTACCCGGCTATCATGGATCCCCTACCATGTATGGTTCAGGGATAGGAGGTATATTTCATAACCTCTTTAGGATAGTTTTACCGTTTATGAAGAGAGGCCTCAGCATAGCCAAACCACATTTAAAATCAGAGGCCAAGAATATTGTAAGTGAGGTTGTAGCCAATGCTATGACCAGACGGGCTTCATCAGATCCTGAGCATCAAGAAGGCTCGGGTCTTATGCTGTTGTCTCGAAGACCAAAAAAGAGACCTCCGGGTATAAGGCGCAGGCCGGCCTTTAAGATATTAASGACCGTTGAGCAAAAACATGAAWACCCAAGAGCTAGAAGGWCTCCTGAGCCGCTTGATTGGAAAACAATCTTGTGGAGTATGGKCTTGTGATGAACTACCTATTGAGAAATGGAAGGAGCGACCGGCCATGTTTTTTTGTCAATACCCATCCTAAACACATGCCGGGTGAACATTGGCTAGCTGTGACATTAGAAGATGAAGGAGGAAGAAAAATCTCGACTTTTTTTTATTCCTACAGCTTTCCCCCTGGACTTTCACATTTCCCCCCATATATTAAACAGTTTTTGACCAAAAATGGATCAAAGATCTACTACAGCATCAAACAAGTATTCTACATGTGGTCAACACTGTGTATTCTACATGTGGTCAACACTGTTTATTGTACCTGTGGTCAACACTGTGTAATCTACCTGTGGTCAACACTGTGTATTCTACCTGTGGTCAACACTGTGTATTCTACCTGTGGTCAACACTGTGTATTCTACCTGTGGTCAACACTGTGTATTCTACTGTTGGGTCCAACACTGTGTAATCTACCTGTGGTCAACACTGTGTAATTCTACTGTGGTCAACACTGTGTATTCTACCTGTGGTCAACACTGTGTATTCTACTGTGGTCAACACTGTGTATCCTACCTGTGGTCACACTGTGTATTCTACATGTGGTCAACACTGTGTATTCTACCTATGGTCAACACTGTGTATTCTCCTGTGTCACGCTGTGTATTCTACATGTGGTCAACACTGTGTATTCTACCTATGGTCAACACTGTGTATTCTACCTGTGGTCAACACTGTGTATTCTACCTGTGGTCACAACTGTGTATTCTCTGTGGTCAACACTGTGTATTCTACCTGTGGTGAACACTGTGTATTCTACCTGTGGTCAACGCTGTGTATTCTACCTGTGGTCAACACTGTGTATTCTACCTGTGGTCAACGCTGTGTATTCTACCTGTGGTCAACACTGTGTATTCTACCTGTGGTCAACGCTGTGTATTTCTACCTGTGGTCCACAACTGTGTATTCTACCTGTGGTCAACACTGTGTATTCTACCTGTGGTCAACACTGGTGTATTCTACCTGTGGTCAACACTGTGTATTCTACCTGTGGTCAACACTGTGTATTCTTACATGTGGTCAACACTGTATTCTACCTGTGGTCAACACTGTGTATTCTACTGTGGTCAACACTGTGTATTCTACCTGTGGTCAACACTGTGTATTCTACCTGTGGTCAACACTGTGTATTCTACCTGTGGTCAACACTGTGTATTCTACCTGTGCCAAAGAGCCCATGGAGTTTCTTTTGAAGATGTTATGTCTCTTTATAATGATGATTTAAGAAGTAATGATAGCACCGTAGATTGTTTTGTTAGAACATATCAAAAGTCATTCAGACGTCTAACCACCCTGAGAGATCAGGATTATGAAAAGGTCTGGAGACGTTCAGGGGGGAGTTATCATCAACCCTTTCAAAGGGGGGAGGGGTTGCTAGAACATCTTTAGGGATGCTGTAGCTCGTTGAAGGTTTTTGTTTTAAAGTTTGAATCTGTTGACGAAGCTTATAGTTTGGTACACCCGAGAGGGGAATGTTGAGGATTGCCAGGGCCTTAAGAAACTGTCGACACCCAGGAGGTCTTCTGTCATCCGCAACCTTGTGGGATGCCGTGGTACTTTTAAGCAAGTCCATCATATGAGAACCCCTGACAACGTCCCCCTGAAAGATAAACTCTCCTTTGTTAGGAGGGGTAGTCACAAGGGGTATCTGTCGAAAGCACCCCTTGGGAAAAAGACGTTTAAAAACCTCTTGGGACAGAATCCGATCCAAGGAGATATTACGATATCTCGACACATTCCATCAGCCAACCTGATTGACCATTCTTTCCATGATTTCGAGCCAGCTGTCTCTGTTAATAAGCAACTTCCCTCCTCCGTGCAGTCGTGCAATACGGTAGTTGAGATTAACTCCTCTTGCCCTTCGGACATTTCCGCAAGCACTGCGGCCGTTTCAGCAAGAAAAACATTGATGCGCAGAGTATACTCTGCTTCCGATGATACACATTCCGCTTTGTTGGGGACTGTCACCCCTTACAATGACACTAATGGCGTCAGTCCAGCAACTGACCCGATGATTCCCACTGGTGAAACACTTTGCGATATCACAGACCGATATCCTCATCTCAGTTCGCAGGTACTGAAGAGGTTGCCACACGCGGACGCGGTGTTGACTGACATACCTCGACAGCCACTGAGCGTTTTGAAGCACAAACACCAGGAGATTTGGTTGAAAGGTTACAGCCATTCTCATAACAACGCGGCCGCTGACAACTCGTACATAGGGTCCGATCTTTTCATTTGCGCCTCGGACACCAACACCACCC
>NW_019946166.1:42352-48108 GCF_002910315.2 Salvelinus sp. IW2-2015
GCTAGACTGACTGTTGTGTATTGGTACTGGTGCTCAAAGGACCAGTTATCCTACCGATTTATTCTGAAATATTATACTAGGAACACATGATTGGAGCATTTTACTAGTTGTATTGTAGTTGAACCTACACATGCAAGGAATGATTATTGTTGCCATTTGTTTGGAGTGGACACGTCCACTGGACTTCCTTTACGACCAGTGTGGTACACCTCAGTATATCTTAGATGTGTTCTAAGATAATCCTGTCTAGGGGCCTGTCTGCTCCTCAATGTTCTCATAGGGAGTTTACAACTAGATTTGATTTATGCTCTGGCGGCATCGTACGGTGTTGTCCGTAGTCTGACCCCCCCCACCGGCCTCGATGAGGCTCATCATGGGTCTGGGGCTACTATCCCCCCTTTGTGTCTCCCCCGGGACCCACCAGCGGGTGGTGTAGAACATTGGACGTATATAGAATACAGTCCAATTAGATGATGTTTGTGTGAGAACTATATTTTGTATATCTTTTGTTTATGCTTTCATTCCTTTTCGGTTCAGTTCCTTTGACATTTAGGAAGTGATAGAGCCATAAACAAAGTCCCCATACAACCATTGCTTAGTGCCACAACGCCGCTCATTGGGGAATGAATGTAATTATATATATTTCATGAGTGTGTGTGCGTTGTTAACATCTGCCTAAGTTACTGCCCAGATCTTCCAGTCTGGACGACAACCAGACGACGGGTCCGGAATGGCGACCCCAAATCCGAACACCCACGGCCCATCCTTGTGGCAGCATGCCCGCTGTCAGAGAGCCTACCAAGGTAAACTACCAGGGAGGGGGGGACCGTAACGGCGATCACCAACCAGGACATCCCCTGGCCCTCCCTGGGGTACTTTGCAGCTTCCAGGGAACCTACCAAGGTACATCACTAGAAGGGACCGCAATGGCGATCACCAACCGGGCATCAACTGCCATCCTTGTGGTGGACTGCTCCGCTTTCAGAGAACCCTACCAAGTTCAAACACCAGAGGGGACTGCAACAATGATCTACAAACAGGACATCACGTGTTCATGATTTTATGTTGATTTGTAACTTGCAGGACAAACAAGATCCAAACCACCAGGGGGGGTATGTCATGACGTTGCCTGTTTGGGTATAGCAAGCCCCATCCCCCTCTCCCTGCCACTCCCTGCCTCTCCCTTTCCTCCTTCAACTAGGTTGCTGTGGTCAGAGAGACGTCGTAAATTCCTGAGAATCTCCTCATGGACACACAGTATTAGAGAGAGGGTACACTTTCACAGAGGACAAAGGAAATCCTTCCACCTCACAGAACTGGAGGTACGAACACATTTCATGTTCCGGAAAAATTATAAAAGATCGGTGAAGATTCCAGCTATTAACTGGTCCGTTTGTCACAACTTGGGAAACTCATGGGAGACTGTGTGGCTACATTACCATACCACTGTTTATATAATAGCCTCAGATATGAGGTTTACATCTAATTGTTGTATAAGATGAATGAGTGAGTATGATACTGTTTGTATAATTGTGTAATATGATTTTGGACTGTTTAATGAAGAAAAATACAATTCCCTTTTGATTTGTACTAAATCAGAGGACTGCCACTGAACCCAGTTAGGGTCAGACATCCTGGGACAGCCCCTTTCTGCAATTCCGAATAAAAACCCAACTCTGAGAAATTATCACTAGACCATGTTTTTCTCCATTAGGAGTGGAACGAAGGTTGTGGACCATTGCTGAATCTTTTAACCATACCACGTGGTTAAACTCTTAGACTATCGATACCGACAGAATAAGAACAAGTCTTTGATATTGACTACTAGTCTGCAGCTAGGAATTCGGTATCATTGAACGTGAAGAACGACAGCCGCCAAAACATCCATTCTATAACGAATGTCACTCTGAACTATCCCCTCTAACCACAACCGAGGGAGAGAGACGGACAATTCTACAAAAGACACAAACTTTTCACCAGCGATCAAGACGACACACTGAGCGTAAATATATATATATTTATTGCAATTGTTCCCGAATGAGTGAGCTTCGTGTTGTAAAGGTTTTGTTGTGTAAAGGATTAGCATGTCAATTGTGTATAATTATGAACTCTGTAATGACTTCTTGGTCGACCCTCCCATTCCCCTTTGCTTCTAACAAGCCGCCAATGCCGGTTCAGCCCCTAACGCAGTATTCTTCACATCATTTCTGTAACCTTTAAGTTTGTTTGTTTGTTTATGCATCTTCTGTGAATCTTACTTAGTTAGAATTAATAAAATATTTAAGAAACTTTATGTCATGGATGACTCATAGTGAAGACAGGTTCGTGCAGATACCAACAATTTCACGGACGTTCATTGGAATGAGCACATAGTTAAACCGGTAGATTAAAAATTATAAACATCATTACATTCAGAAGACTCATTGATCAGATATGAAATATCTGACAAGGTTAATTGCGGAAATTAGTAACCTTGTAATCTGAATACTTTCCCTGGTGCCTAACTTCCTAGTTATATAGTTATGTTATCATTTAGTTGATCGCGTAATAACTAATTACAGAGAATCTTTGATAAAAACTATAAGTCTTCAATTTAATGATAGTAAAGACACGACACCTCCCTGCCTCCTCCGTCTCCCTCGGTTACTTCTCCCTCCTGCCCTCCTTGCCTGCGTCTCCCTTTCTGCCTCCATCTCCCTCCCTCCCTCCCTACCTGCCTCCGTCTCCCTCGCTGCCTGCCTCCGTCCCCCTCCCTTTCTGCCTCCCACCCTCCCTGCCTGCCTGCCTTCGCCACACCTCCCTGCCTCCATCTCTCTGCCAGCCTCCCTCCCTGCCTGCCTCCGTCTCCCTCCCTGCCTCCGTCCATATGTCTCCAGATATGCATCTGTTGGTCACAGATACCTTAAAAAAAGGTAGTGGCGTGGATCAGAAAACCAATGTATCTGGTGTGACCACCATTTGCCTCATGCAGCGCGACACATCTCCCTCGCTTAGAGTTGATCAGGCTGTTGACTGTGGCCTGTGTAATGTTGTCCCACTCCTCTTCAATGGCTGTTTCGAAGTTGCTGGATATTGGCAGGAACTGGAAAACTCTGTTGTACACATCAATCCAGAGCATCCCAAACATGCTCAATGGGTGACTTGTGAGTATGCAGGCCATGGAAGAACTGGGACATTTTTAGCTTCCAGGAATTGTATACAGATCCTTGCGACATGGGGCCGTGCATTATTATCCTGCAACATGAGGTGATGGCGGTGGATGAATGGCACGACAATGGGCCTCAGGATCTCATCACGGTATCTCTGTGCATTCAAATTTCCATTGATAAAATGCAATTGTATTTGTTGTCTGTAACTTATGCCTGCCCATACCATAACCCCACCACCACCATGGGTCACTCTGTTCACAACGTTGACATCAGCAAACCGCTCGCCCACACGACGCCATACATGCTGTCTGCCATCTGCCCGGTACAGTTGATACCGGGATTAATCCGTGAAGAGCACACATCTCCAGCGAGTCCAGTGGCCATCAAAGGTGTGTATTTGCCCACTGAAGTCGGTTACGACGCCAAACTGCAGTCAGCTCAAGACCCTGGTGAGGACGGCGAGGACGCAGATGAGCTTCCCTAAGGCGGTTTCTGACAGTTTGTGCAGAAATTATTCGGTTGTGCAAATCAGCTGTCCAGCTGGCTGGTCTCAGACGACCCCCCCACAGGTGAAGAAGCCGGATGTGGAGGTCCTGGGCTGGCGTGGTTACATGTGGTCTGCGGTTGTGTGGCCAGTTGGACGTACTGCAAAATTCTCTAAAATGACGTTGGAGGCGACTTATGGTACAGAAATGAACATTCAATTCTCTGGCAACAGCTCTGTTGGACATATCCTGCAGTCAGCATGTCAATTGTATTGTGTTGTGTGACAAAACTGCACATTTCAGAGTGGCCTTTTATTGTCCCCAGCAGAAGGTTCACCTATGTAATGATCATGCTGTTTAATCAGCTTCTTGATATGCCACACTTGTCTGGTGGATGGATTATCTTGGCAAAGGAGAAATGGCTTACTAACAAGGGATGTAACACATTAGTGCACAACTCTGAGAGAATAAAGCTGTTTTGTGAGTATGCAAACATTGGTGATCTTTTATTTCAGCTCATGAAACATGGGACCACACTTTCATGTTGCATTTATTTGCTGTTCAGCATTTTTTTTTAAATTGTATTTGATTTTTTTTTAACTTCAGTTTATTTTAGTAAATAGCTTGTACGTAGCATTTCACTGTAAGATCTACTACACCTGTTGTATTCGGCGCATGTAACAAATATACGTTGATTAGTGGCAGTATGTTAGCCGCCCTCTGCTGCTGTCAAGGGTAATGGTAATCCTGTAATTGCCAAGTTATAATCAAGCACCAGAGAGAGTACGTGTCAAGTGTATCTCTTAACATTGACCAGCCGATCAATAATGGTGGTCAAATCTGATCATTCAAAAGTCGACGAGCACTAGAAGATGAAACGTCATTGCTCGAGCAGAACGCTGAAGTTGAGAGAAAAGAAATGGTCGAAGGGAGTAGAGCTGGGTCCCGCGAGTGCACAGGCCATCCAAGAGCACACAAATTGTACTTGAACGCTTGCAAGTGGAGTTTGAGCGAGCAGAAACATCCGTTGTCACAGATCAAAAAGAAAAATGTCTTAAACAGAACATTTTGTATTTTTTTTATTGAACCTTTATTTAAAAGTACATATAGAACTGTAAGAAAAAAACGTGATTCAAACGTATAAACAAAATATTTTTAACGTATTAAATTGTCCACCAGCAATAGTCACTTGTTATTGTCAAAGTTTCGCTACAATTTCTCAAATTGCTTTCTCTTCAAGTCTTGGCATCTTTGGGTTTGATATCCGGTTGATGGGGCGGGCTTAAAAGGCAGGTGTGTGTCTAGAAACCTTAGATTGGTCTCTTCACTGGAGTGAAGGACGAACTGACAAATTACTGCCATCGGCCAGTCCAGTGTTGTGAATTGCTTTGCGACTCACTGTGCAGAGCCTAGCTAGGCATTTAAGCCTAGCAGCTTAATAACAAATGTATTGGAACTATATTATAATAAGTAATCTACACCGTGAGTTGACTGGACTCTACTAGTTAAAGTAGCTCTAGCTTATTACTGTAATGACCTGGCTAAGATCATAATTAACAAATGTCCAGACAAGAGGATTGCGTTTAGAATTCCCGGTTTATTAACAAAACTCAACACAGTTTGGCCGTAATCCCTCGCAAAATAAACCAAGGAAAACAGTTTCAACGTTGACCTGTTAAGACCAGCGGTAAGAGAGGAACCATGGCTTAAGCAGTGGTCTTAAACTTTGTGGCGCCTCCACCAGCTGTTTGCCAACTATAATTTTTCAGGGCAAGTTCTAGAGGCAGGGTTGATTTGTTTGCTAAACGCTTGCTAAAAAATTAACGTTTTATATGTCATTGCATGATAACGTAAAATTGCGTCATTACGTAGATACATAATAACGTTACTGCCAAAGTTGCAACCTGGCCATAGGCAAAAAAATATGATTTAAACAATTTGTTCAGAGTCCAAACTCCCCACTCTTGTTCTGTACTTCTGGCTGTATATTTTTGATGAGATATGTTGATTGATGTTGTAAGTTCTGTTTCAAGATCAAACATTCGTGACCACTGTATTCATTTGGTTTGGCTCGCCGAACCCGGACTACTGCGAGTCAGCCCAAAATGATTGTTGCAATTGC
>NW_019946166.1:51416-53069 GCF_002910315.2 Salvelinus sp. IW2-2015
AGGGTAGTCTGAAAAGTTGCTAAATATAGGAACAAAATTGCTAAATTGGCATCACTGGCTCCACCCCCCTTCCATCCCTTCCTGATAAACAAAAAGCAGACAGTCAGCTCTAACAAACACCATAAAATCAGTTCACAAATTGCAGGTAGGAGCCAATATTTAGGGTATGAAGCACAAGGACACACATACAGCACATTTAGAATTCTTTGAAGACACTAAGGGGAAAACTTGCTGCAGTTCATCCAGTACATTTCTTTTTTAACCTTTTAACTAGGCAAGTCAGTTTAAGAACAAATTCTTATTTACAATGAGTCTAGGAACAGGGGGCAGAACGACACATTTTCACCTTGTCAGCTTGGGGATTCAATCTGTCAACCTTTCAACTACGGGCCCAACACTAACCACTAGGCTACCTGCGGCCCTAAACCAGTCCCTAATAATAGAATGTAAACTGACATATGATAAACCAGCTATAGGTTAACATGTCAGAATCAGCTTTATTCACTAAATACATTTTAATGTACAGGAATTTGACTCTGAAGTAGTGCTGCCACAATAAAACAGAATATACAGACGATAAACAGAATATACGAAAAAATATATAGATGGAGAATTTCTCAAGGTCCACATACAGTAGGTACACAACAAGCTACATTATAAATTATGCATACAAAGAGATGTGCAGAGAGTGTAAAGAGCAATGTGCAGTTCTGGGATGATAGTGCAGGATGTGTAGTCTGTGGATGAATAGTACAAAGTCCATGGATGAGAGGATCATGGTGGACCTGGTGGCCGGTTGGTGAGGGCCACGGCGCGGGGGAAGAAAGAAGGAATTGTCCTTAGAGCTCGAACCAGGTCTGGGGGAATGTGGAAGTCGTATATCCAACAACATTTTGCAGCACTTGAAGAGTCACTGAGAAACACCCCACGTGGCGGCCTCCCGAACTCTCTTAACACTGGAAAGAAGTTTGGGACCACCAAATACTCGTCAAGAGCTGGCCGCCTCTCACCCCCGGCCGGCCAAGACTAATCTTCCGCACCCCACGCTGAGCAAACAGGGCGAAAAGCGGCCTTGTCTAGGGAGTAGACCAAGAGACACCCCACATGGTCCACTCTGTCAGAGCTCTATAGTCCCTCGTCGCGCGACTGGAGAACCCTTCCTCAGTAGGCATCTCTGGCCCACAGCGATCTCGTGCATGCACTCAGTCCACCAATATCAGCCTTTATGGTTAGACGTGGCCAGATGGAAAGCCACTCCTAAGTAAAACCGCACATGGACAGCCTGCTTCGGAGTTCGCAATAGCCACTCACAGCGACTCTGCAGACCACTGAGATACACCCAAGATACTCTGGTCTGATGAACACTCGAATATCACTCGCTTCTGGCCCTGAGCCCGCCACGCGCCACGTCTGGTCTCGGCAAAACCTTCGGCACCATCCCTACACGGTGGAAGAATGTTGGTGGCAGATCATGAGGTTGGGGATGTTTTCAGCAGCAGGGACTGAGACTGATGTCAGGACTCGAGGGGGAAGATGAACGGCAGCGAGTACAGGAGAGATTCTTGATGAAAAAGCCTGCTCCAGAGCGCTCAGGACCTACAGACGGGTGAAAGTTCACCTACGAACAAGGCAACGACCCTAAGCACACAGCAA
>NW_019946166.1:53450-58608 GCF_002910315.2 Salvelinus sp. IW2-2015
GACAACGCAGGAGTGGCTTCGGGACAAGTCTCTGAATGTACTTGAGTGGCCCAGCCAGAGCCCGGACTTGGACCCGATCTATCATCTCTGGAGAGACCTGAAAATAGCTGTGCAGCAACGTTCCCCATCCAACCTGACAGAGCTTGAGATGATCTGCAGAGAGGAATGGGAGAAACTCCCCAAATACAGGTGTGCCAAGCTTGTAGCATCATACCCAAGAAGCCTCAATGCAGTAATCTCTGCCAAAGGTGGTTCAACAAAGTACTGAGTAAAGGGTCTGAATACTTATGTAAATGTGATATTTAATTTATTTTTTATTCATTTCTAAAAAACTGTTTTTGCTTTGTCATTATGAGGTATTATTGTGTGTAGATTGATGGGGGAATATTTGTTTTTTTAATCAATTTTAGAATAAAGTGGAAAAAAGTTAAGGGGTCTGAATACTTTCCRAAGGTATGTGATCGTATACAAAGGTAAGCAAGGTTTGAAGTGATTGTTTTAATCAAATATTATATCTGTTTTGGCTTCTTGCGGTCAATTTGCAGTGTACAAATTATTTGTAGTTATGGAGTGTGTAACGCTTTTCCTCCTCCTCTTCGTCTGAAGAGGAGGAGCAGGGATTTGACCAAAATGCAGCGTTGTGAAATGACATGATATTTATTTAACAAGACAAAAAACGAACTATACTTGAATATAAACAAAATAACAAAACCGATGAAGACAGACCTGGACGTAAGAACTTACAATACAACGAAGAACGCACGAACAGGAAAAATGACTACACAAACGAACGAACAAACAAACCGAAACAGTCCCGTGTGGGGCAACATACACAGACACAGGAGACAACCACCCACAACAAACAATGTGAAACCACCTACCTTAATATGGCTCTCAATCAGAGGAAACGTAAACCACCTGCCTCTAATTGAGAACCATATCAGGTCACCCATTAACCAACATAGAAACACATAACATAGACTGCCCACCCAAACTCACGCCCTGACCGACTAACACATACAAAAATAAACAGAAAACAGGTCAGGAACGTGACATAACCCCCCGCGAGGTGCGTACTCCGGACTGCACCACAAAAGTCTAGGGGAGGGTCTGGGTGGGCATCTGACTACGGTGGTGGCTCAGGCTCTGGGCGAGGTCCCCACCCCACCATAGTCAATCCCACGCTTACGTCTCCCCTCCAAATGACCACCCCCTATTACACCCACTTAATTTACATGGTACATCGAGACAAGGGGCAGCACCGGAACAAGGGGCAGCACCGGGATAAGGTAGCTCAGGACAGAAAGGTAGCTCAGGGACAGAGAGGTAGGTCAGGATAGAGAGGTAGCTCAGGATGAGGGGCAACTCCGGACTTGAAGGGCAGCTCCGGACAGAGAGACAGCTCTGGACTGAGGGGCAGTTCTGGATAAATGGCAGCTCTGGGCTGAAGGGGCTGCTCATGGCTGGCTGGCGGCTCTGGACGCTCAATGGCTGGCTGACGGCTCTGGACGCTCATGGCTGGCTGACGGCTCTGGAGATCCTGTCTGGTTGGCGGCTCTGGCGATCCTGTCTGGTTGGCGCTCTGGCAGATCCTGTCTGGTTGGCGGCTCTGGCAGATCCTGTCTGGTTGGCGGCTCTGGAAGATCCTGTCTGGTTGGCGGCTCTGGCAGATCCTGACTGACAATGGCTCTAGCGGCTCCTGACTGACGAACGGCTCTGACGGCTCGGGACAGACGGGCGGCTCTATGGCTCGGGACAGACGGATGGCTCAAGACGGCGCAGGACAGACGGATGGCTCAGACGGCACTGGGCAGACGGATGGCTCAGATGGCGCTGGGTAGACGGATGCGCTCAGATGGCACTGGGCAGCAGGATGGCTCAGATGGCACTGGCAGACGGGTGGCTCAGATGGCACTGGGTAGACCGGATGGCTCAGATGGCCACTGGGCAGACGGATGGCTCAGATGGCGCTTGGCAGACTAACAGCTCAGACGGCGTTGGGCAGACTGCAGACTCTAGCCGACTGAGGCGCACTGGTAGGCCTGGTGCGTGGTGCCGGAACTGGAGGCACCGGGCTAAGGACACGCACCTTCAGGCTATGCGGGAAGCCAAGGGACAGGGCACACTGAATTCCTCAAAGAGTACTTTGGGCCTGGTGCGTGGTACCCGGCACTGGTGCACCGGGCTGAGGGCACGCACCTCAGGACGAGTACGGGAGAAGGAACAGTGTGTACAGGGCTCTGGAGGCGCACAGGTGGCTTTGGTGCGTGGTGCCGGAACTGGAGGCACTGGGCGGGAGACACGCACCAAAGGGAGAGTGCGTGGGAGGAGGAACAGGGCTCTGGAAACGCACTGGAAGCCTGGTGCCTGGTGTAGGACTGTTGGTACTGGGCTGGGGCGGGGAGGTGGCGCCGGAAATACCGGACCGTGCAGGCGTACTGGCTCCCTTTGAGCATTGAGCCTGCCCAACCTTACCTGGTTGAATGCTCCCCGTTGCCCGACCAGTTGCGGGAGGTGGAATAACCTGCACCGGGCTATGTAGGCGAAACCGGGGAGACCATGCGTAAAGGCCGGTGCCATGTATGCCGGCCCAGGAGACGCACCTGGAGAGCAGACGAGTTGAGCCGGCTTCATGACCACTGGCTCAATGCCCAATCTAGCCCTACCAGTGCAGGGAGGTGGAATAAACCGCACCGGTCTCTGAACACATACAGGAGACACCGTGCGCTCTAACTGCGTAAACACGGTGTCTGGCGCGTACTCCCGCTCTTCCACGGTTAGCTTGGGAAGTGGGCGCAGGTCTCCTACCTGCCCTCGGCCCACTACCTCTTAGCCACCCCCCAAGACATTTTTGGGGTTTCTTCACGGGCTTCCAGCCACGTCTCCTTGCTGCCTCCTCATACCACCGCTCTTGGGCTCTCGCTGCCTCCATCTCCTCACGAGCGCGGCGACTATTCCCCAATGTGAGCCAGTGTCCTTTTCCCTCCAATACTTCTTCCCATGTCAAGACTCCTGTTTAGTAGGCCACTGCTCGAACTTACGCTGCTTGGTCCGGGTTGGTGGGTGGTTCTGTAACGATTTTCTCACTCCTCTTCGTCTGAAGAGGAGGAGCAGGGATTTGAACCAAAATGCAGCGTTATGAAATGACATGATATTTATTTAACAAGACAAAAAACGAACTATACTTGAATATAAACAAAAAACAAAACCGATGAAGACAGACCAGGACGTAAGAACTTACATACAACGAGAAAGCACGAACAGGAAAAATACACACAAACGAACGAACGAACGAACGAACAAACAAACGAAACAGTCCCGTGTGGGGCAACATACACAGACACAGGAGACAACCACCCACAACAAACAATGTGAACCACCTACCTTAATATGGCTCTCAATCAGAGGAAACGTAAACCACTGCCTCTAATTGAGAACCATATCAGGTCACCCATTAACTAACATAGAAACACATAACATAGACTGCCCACCCAAACTCACGCCTTGACCGACTAACACATACAAAATAACAGAAAACAGGTCAGGAACGCGACAGAGTGTGATTAGCTAGTTAGTTGGTTAGCCAGTTCTCAATCTTCTCTTCTATGATATAATGGTGGTTCTTCTTCTATGGTCCGCAAACCAACGTTAAAGGTGCATGCTGCCACCTAATTATTGCAAACTATGACATGAAGTTATAAACACATTTCAATATGTTGCAAGAGAAAAGATCATTCGCCCTTATTAAATTCGSCAGRTCATTTTCTATCAATGGATGTAGATTTAACTCGTTCGACTGCTGTGATTAAGCAATAAGCCACGAGGGGATATGGTATATGGACAATATACCACGGCTAAGGGCTGTTCTTAAGCTTGATGCAACGCCGTCTGGATACAGCTGTGAGTCGTGGTTTATTGGCCATATACCACACACCCCCTGGGGGCCTTATTGGTTGCCGTATTGCTAYTATGAACTGGTTACCAACGTAATTGTAATTGTAAATGTAATTAAAACTATATATTTAAAAAAAAAAATATCATACCCCTGGTATACAGAATAATATACCGTGGATTTCAGCCAATCAGCATTCAGGGCTCGAACCCGGTTTATAATTGTAAATAAATCCCTTTTACGTATGTGTCTAACTATTGATAAATCCGTCAGCAGAGTTTGAGTGATGAAAGTTGGACAGAGGATCTCGAAATCTCTGAGCAAGAAACACTTGGAGGAACTTCAAAAAAGGAACGTTAGACTATTTTCTGGCAATTCTGCCCTTATTATGCGCCAGAGGTCAAGACTACAAACATTAGAAATGATCTATTTGCGAGATTGACTTGTCGTTTCAATAGGCAAAGGCTACTGACTAAAATCTGGGTTGATGATTGTAATTCAACTGTGCCATGGTTTGCTTGGATAGATGATGGTAGCCTATATCCCCTGGTAACTTTTTGAAGAACCCTTTTGGTTCCAAGTAGAACCCTTTTGGGTTTTCAATGTTGATGATCGTACAACATGAGACAGATAACAAGCCATGGTATATCAGACCGTATACCACTGGTATGAGTCAATATTACTTTGTTACTGTTGTACTTACATTTGTAACCAGTTTTTAATAGCACTAAGGCACTTGGGGGTTGTGGTTATGGCCAATATACCACGGCAAAGAGCTGTATCTAGGCACTCTGCGTTGTGTCGTGCTAAGATCAGCCCTTAGCCGTGGTATATCTCTCACATACAACAAACCCCTGAGGTGCCTTAATGCTTAAAATATAACACATATACACGATTATGAGCATGTGATGTTTCAGATAAATATGTTGCTACTACCAGCTTGCTCTCTCCCTGCTTTTCCTGAACATGTTTATCTGATATAGCTAGTTGTTATTGTTCTAGCTTGCTCTTCCAACACAGGCTTTTGTCCTCCTCTTCAGATGCTTGACAACCTGATCATCATGTTGTGGCTGTAACATGGACATTCCATCAGAACAACAATAGAAACACCTCTTAGAAAAAGGGTTCTTCAGCTGTCCCCATAAGTAGAACCTTTTGGGGTCGAGGTAGAACCATTTTTGGGTTCCATGTAGAACACTGTGGAAAGGGTTCTACATGAACCAAAATGGTTCTATATGGAACTCAAAATGGTTCTACTTGGAACCA
>NW_019946167.1:0-2779 GCF_002910315.2 Salvelinus sp. IW2-2015
ATGTAATGATATGGAAGGCATGTGTTGTTAAGTGACGGCTGAGTTAGAGAGGACAGAACATCATAACTCCAAACATAACCTACAGCGTAAAACTGTCAAACACAATCACACTCTCCCTCRCTCTCGCTGTCTGTCTCTGTCTCTCTCACTCTTCTCTCACTCTTCTCTCTCTCCTCTCTCCTCTCTCTCCTCTCTCTCTTCTCTCTTTCTCTCTCATATCAAGGTCTTATCTTTGAGCTGACAGCATGCATGCTTCTGATTGGTGCAGAGATATTCCATTCTCAAATATATAAATCCTATTGGTTCACACTCTGAAAATCCCTCTAAGTCCTCTGATAGGTCAATGGATAGAGGTCAGTATTCTAAGGGAGGGGTTTGATCCTAAACCATCTCCCCTTTCATAACAAGAGTTGAGATGCATGTACATGTACCGTATAGAACTGTTGCTGTACCAATATATAACCATCAACATTGAATAACACCATAACATTTTCTGCTCATCTTTTGCCCAATCCTAAATCCTAAATTGTCCCCATATGAGAACCCTTTTGGTTCCAGGTAGAACCCTGTTGGGTTCAAGGTAAAACCCTTTCCCCCAAAGAGCTCTCCTGTGGAGACAGTCAAATAAACTTTTTGGAACCCTTTTTTCTAAGAGTGTAGCCAATGCTTTCAGATTCACAAGAATTAGCATCAACTACACCCTTTAACTTTAGAGACTGGGTTCCTCACCTGGAAGTGSGGCTCCTGGAGGATTCGGGAGAGTTCAGCTGCACTGTCGTCGCGGACGCTGAGGGCGGTGATGTCGCCCAGGATGTCTGTGACCAGCTCCACGTTGTTGTCCTGCACCGCCTCCAGCCTCACGTCCTCCAGTCGCTCGTGGGCCTGKGGGGGTCAGAGGTTAAAGGTTATAGGGGTCATATAGACATGAGAGGAAGTGGTTCACTGGTTGATAGATAGTTTTGTTCTAACCATTGTTGTGGTTGGTCAGTAAGTTGTGTTTTTGAGTGAGGGATCTGTGGTGGTATTCTGATGAGAAAGTCCCCCCCCCCCCACTTGGACAGCTGACTATTTGGGGGCAGGAGTTCACTCCTGTGGTCAGAGTATCTGTCACCAGGGTGGTCAGTCTGTGACGAACAGAGAACTCCAGGGGCACCTCACACAGGCAGCCCTATGACCCTCATCCCCCTGCCCAGGCTGTGACGGTCACCAACAGGCCCTCGGCTGACTGGGATTGGGAGAGCTGCAGGCACTCCTCTTCCTGACATCCTCCTGTCTAGCAGGGACTAACCCACCCATGTGAATATGTCAGCTGTAGCAGGGACTAACCCACCCATGTGAATATGTCAGCTGTAGCCAGGGACTAACCCACCCATGTTGAATTATGTTCAGCTGTAGCAGGGAACTAAGCCCACCCTGTTTGAATATGTCAGCTGTAGCGGGACTAACCCACCCATGTGAAATGATGTCAAGCAGACCTACCAGTAAGTTCAGGTGAGCTAACCCCAATGTGTAGTCAGCTGCGATACCACCTGTGAATATGTTCAGCTGTAGCAGTGACTAACCGCACCTGTGAATATGTCAGCTGTAGCAGGGACTAACCCACCCTGTTGAAATGTCAGATCGTTTCTGTACATGGGTTACAGCACGTGTCAATCTCAACCACAGAGGGGTGAGTCGCTGGGGGTCTTCACTTTCCTCCCTTCTAACTTGATTATGATTAAGATCAACTAATTAGGAGGAAAAACTCTAACTGCAGACACTAGGCTTTCCATGAAATGAGTTTGACCCCCTAGCTTAGAGTGAGCGTGTGTGTGTGTGTGTGTGTGTTGTGTGTGGCGTGTGCGTGTGCGTGTGTTGTGTGTGTGGTGTGTGTTTGTTGTGTTGTGTGTGTGTGTGTGTGTGTGCGTGTGTGCGTGTGTGCGTTGTGCTGTGTGTGTGTGTGTGTGTGTAGTGTGATCATCAGGAACCATCAGGGTTTGTGTTACGTATTAGCATGGTGAATACATAGTTACCTTAGCGGGGAGCTGCCTGCCAGCGTGTTGGTACTGCCAGGCCTGTAACTCCTGCCAGCTGTAACCTGCCAGCCTGTAAACCTGCCAGCCTGTAACCTGCCAGCCTGTAACCTGCAGCGTGTAATCGCTGCCAGCCTGTAACCTGCCCGCCCAGCCTGTAACCTGCCAGCGTGTGGTCTGCCAGCCTGTAACCTGCCAGCCTGTAACCTGCCAGCCTTCTGTAACCTGCCAGCGTGTTTCTTGTAACCTGCGCCAGGTGTGGTCTGGCCAGCCTGTAACCTGCCAGCCTGGTAACTCTGCCAGCCTGTAACCTGCCAGCGTGTCCTGCCAGCCTAGTCTAAACCTGCCAGCGTGTGGTCTGCCAGCTGTGTAACTGCCAGCCTGTAACCTGCCAGCCTGTAACCTGCCAGCCTGTAACCTGCCAGCCGTGTAACCTGCCAGCCTGTAACGCTGCCAGCCTGTAACCTGCCAGCGTGGGTGTCTGCCAGCCTGTAACCTGCCAGCTGTGTTGCCAGCCTGTACCTGCCAGCCTGTAACCTGCCAAGCGTGTGGTCTGCCAGCCTGTAACCTGCCAGCCTGGTATACCTGCCAGCGTGTGGTGACCTGCCAGCCTGTAAACCTGCCGCTGGTCCCTATTGCCGCCTGTAACTCTACCCCAGGCGTGTGGTCTGCCAGCCTGTAACCTGCCCATAGACTGTAACCTGCCAGCTGTGGTCTGACAGCTGTAACCTGCCAGCCTGTAACCTGCCAGCCTGGTAACCTGCAGC
>NW_019946167.1:6582-14082 GCF_002910315.2 Salvelinus sp. IW2-2015
GATCTCACCGTATCTATTTTTATTAATCACCCAACTTCTTGCAAATTCTTTAAAAAATAGTCCCTGTACAAGGTATTCCATAGCTGTAAGAAACCATAAGCCAGGTGCCTGACAATACTACACTTTTTCTGAAGACGCTAGTCAGATCTCATTCGATCAATGTGATAGAATCCTTTTCCAAAGTATCTGGTCTATAACTTAACATTAATAAATGTGAACTCATGGCTGTTAAAGATTGTGACACCTTCATATTATGGTATTCCAGTGAAAGAAGAACTTACATATTTAAGCATAACCATTACTAAGGATCAGATGTATGGAGGCTTACTAAATTTTAACCCTCTTGTTAAAAAACCCAGAAGAAGCTAAATCAATGGCTACAGAGGGACTTATCCTAAAAGGAAGAGTCCTAATAACCAAGGCTGAAGGTATCTCTAGACTAACACATGCCGCTCTATCTATATCTTGACGGTAAAATAAGCAAGATAGACCAGATGTTTTTCAACTTTCTGTGAGAAACCGTACCCATTACATTAGGAAAACTGTTGAATGACTATGATAGCATGTATGTATGGTGGACTGAATTTTCTGGACTTACTACATTAATTAAAACTTCTTCGGGATCAGTGTCCCTTCCACGGGTCGGTTAAGCTAATGTAGGCTAATGCGATTAGCATGAGGTTGTAAGTAACAAGAAAATTTCCCAGGACATAGACATATCTGATATTGGCAGAAAGCTACATTCTTGTTAATCTAACTGCACTGTCCAATTTACAGTAGCTATTACAGTGAAAGAATACCATGCTATTGTTTGAGGAGAGTGCACAATTTTGAACATAAAAAGTTAAACAAATTAGGCATATTTGGCAGAAATGCAATGGTTCATTGGATCAGTCTTTTTTTATGCACATACGCTGCAATGTATATTGCACCTGGTCTGGAATATACTTTATGGCCTTTCTCTTGCATTTCAAAGATAATGGTACAAAAAAAATACAAAGAATGTTTGGTTTTTTCTTTGTATTATCTTTCACCAGATCTATTGTGTTATATTCTCCTACATCCCTTTCACATTTCCACAAACTTCAATGTGTCCTTTCAAATGGTACCAAGAAAAGCATATCCTTGCTTCAGGGCTAAGTACAGGCAGTTAGATTGGAATATGTCATTTCAGGCAAAAATTTAACAAAAGGGCGGGATCCTTAAATAATACATTTAAGATCAATTGGATAAAACAATTCATAAGAAGCCCACTTCTATGTGGAAATGTATTCCTCATCATGTCTTCTCTACTTTTGTAGCCTAACTTCATGTTGGTTTGCAATTATAATATTGACAAAGTTCCAGTGAAACTCTGCTTTTCATCAGCAGGTTTCTTCTTATGGTCCTTAATTTATAGCATACTTTCTCCACACAGATATTATATATGGAATAATCGGGATGGATATATTGTATAAAAATATTCTTTGTTTTTAGAATATTGGTTCCGAAATAATATCCTATTGGTGAGACAACTTGTAAATGCAGAGGGTCTTTTACTTAATTCTAAGGAATTCTTATCACCTAAAGATTTTGCAATTGTTTCAGATGCTTCCCTCAAGTGTTGCTTTATTATTCAGCGAACGGGTCAAGACCTGACTAACCTTAAAAGGAAGCATCCTAAGATTAGTTTTTCTTTTAGTCCATCCAACAACAATAGAGCTCTACAAGCCTTGTTTCAACAGGATGTTGTATCTGTACCTTATGTCATGCCTTATTGCAATGGTTTTATTGATAATGTCTGCTGGAAAAAAAGTTTGGTTGTTGCCACACACATACCTACTTRTTAACAAAATGAAGGACGTTTCTTTTAAAATTATTCATAAATACTATCCTGCCAACCACTATATGAAGAAGTAAAAACAAAAACTAATTGTACCTTTTGTAATGACCACCCAGAAACAGTGCTGCGTCTTTTTTGGCATTGTATTCATGTAAGAAAACTGTGGCAAGATCTCAGTAGATTTATAATTTATGAAGATTTTACACTATTATGGAGAGACGTGCTGCTTGGATTCTTACGATAGAACTTACGATAGAAATAAGTTGAAACAATTTTGTGTAATTAATTTCATTATTCTTTTGGCCAAATTGCATATTCCAAAATGTAAATTTACAAACAAAACACCACATTTTATTACACTGCAAAAAGAAATTGAACTATATTTTAAGACTATTAAATACAGTGCCAACTTAAAAGCTGTTAGAATTATAAATGTAAGATGTCCCTTAAGGTTCTTGTGTAATGTGATATTGTACCCCCTAGCCCCGCCCCTAGCCCAAATGTCCTTTGTATATTCTTTATAAATACTTCTGTTCCCCATGTACTCTTTGTATTGATTTGTTAATAAAAAATAAAAAAATGATGTACAGTATTGTAAAGAATGAATGGGAATGGGGCCCTGCTAACTGTAGTCGCAGATTAGTGACGTAGGSAGTGTTGCTGTAGAAACAAATGAAGCTTCCCCGTCAGTGCTTGTGGCAACAAGAGAGCACGAAAATAGATTTMAACTTGATCGTGTCTGGTTTCATTCGAAGAATAATGTAGCTCGTCAATTTTGTATATGRTTTTATACTTCAGATCTGGGAGCGAAAGATTACTGTAATAAACTCGCGATGAGTCTCGCTAGAAAGGACACAGACGCCGGGCTACGGGCACTGGTCGCGAGCACAAACATTAAGCCGGAGCAGAAGGTTCCTCAAGTTCTCTCAAAATTACAAGGTAAATTAGTTAGCTAACCTTTTTACATTGAAAAACGTGTTATTTTACTTTGCTTGCACTTGTGTGTTATTCCTGATACCCAACTAACAATCCTTCCTTATTTTCTGACATTGAAGATATTCTGAATAGGATATCTGTCCAAGATGATATAGAGTTGGGTGCGTTCAAAAACTCCTTGTTCAGCCATGGCATACTGCAATACTGCGCAGGAGACGCCCTCAAACTGAACTATGCCAAAGTCGAAGGAGGCTACGCAACTGCCACTCAGTTTGGCAGAAATTCTCAGGTACGATTTTAGAATCTTGATCCACAGAACCACAACAAAAAGGAATAACAAAATCTGTGTTGACTGTTACTCTGCACTAAAACAAACAACCTTAGACACTCCAATGGACAATACCTACCCGAATACTACTTCAAGGCCTGATGAGACTGATGGATGGAATAATAATTGATGCAAGCAGATCTATGAGGGTGGGGGTCATATATCTGTAGTAGTGATTTGACATTGATTTCTTGTGTGCATATGCAAACTCCTTTAGCTCCTGCTGTGTGGGTGTGGACCTGGGCGGAGACACTGAGCGCCTTCCATAGGCGGCTGCTCCCGTCCGTCACAGACGCCTGCTGTCATTGGCCAGTCGGCTGATGAACAGACTTTGGCGGTAAGTGACGTAACGTTTTTTTGAAGTTTGGAATGTCCTCACAAAAATATGTCTACTGACATCATATCTCTCTCTGTAGGGAATGGGCAGCCTGAGATGTTTCGTTTCTTCAGGAAGGTGATGGACTCTGTGTGTTGGCTTCTGAAGCCCATGGTCACCTGGCCACACAAGGTGAGATCTAACGTCCAATACCAAACAGACCCCTTACCTAACTAACGATGCACCCTCTTTTCTCTCTCTTAGTCCTGCAGTCAGACCACTATGAGAGGATGTTAATGAGTGAGGAAGAGAGAGTGGGAACCGTGTGTGTGTCACTGTGGCATCAGCTTCTGACAGCTAACAGGTAGCATATCACCACACACACACCACACCACACACACACACACACATCAATTAAATTCATTACCCGCTCTTTCTCTGTAGTGAGTTATGCAGGTTTGGGAAAGGCCCCTTGTCTGTGATTCTGGATGACGTCGTGTACCGAATGGCTCACACATCCAACCCTGTTGTGGGAGGGGCAGCAATTAGGACGCTCCTCCTGGTTGCCCGGCAACAAGAATCCGCCCTGCAGCTTAATCCACCAGGTTCAAAGGTCAGGGGGTGGGGTTTGCATATTTCCAGGTTACGATATATATTTTTTTTCATGGGTTAACTTTATATGCTTGCAAAAGCATCTTGATGTTTTTTATGGTTTGTGTGTTGCAGGGTTGGAGGGCATGATTGGTCGAGAATGGAGGGGGCGGGGCTTCGATGAGGAAGTGGACCAACTGATAAAGCTGCTCTCACAGAGAAAGTCCCAAACCAGCTGATCACACAGAGGTAAAATATAGTGTGTTTGTTGTTGTTCGTGTGTGTGCGTGCCTTACACTCTCTCTGTGTTATCAGACGTGGCCAGAGGAGTGTGTGGAGCGGCGTGTGTCATCCAGGCAGCGTGGAGATCCTATCAGACCAGGAGGAGAGTGAAGAGTCTGCCCAGAGCTGTCAGATCACTGCAGAGGAGCTTCAGGTGTGTGTCCATTTTTTCATCGATCTATGATCGGTGTTTTGTATCTCTGTTTTGTATTAATGTGTATATTTTTGTAATCCCAGGGCTCATCTGTAAAAGAGACGTTGGTCTCAGCATGATTTCCTGTCAAAATAAAGGTTAAATAAGATCATAATAATTCCAGACAGTGTGTGTGTGTGTGTGTGTGTGGTGTGTGTGTGTGTGTGTGTGTGTGTGTGTGTGTGTGTGTGTGTGTGTGTGTGTGTGTGTGTGTGGGAGGAGCGCGACGGAGGAGAGCGCGAAGAGGCTCAGGCTGTGTGCTGGAGGAGAGAGCTGAGACTACAGCTTGTGTGTCAGCGAGACAGAGAGCCAAGGAGAGAGTTCCATCAGAAACAACTACAAGCTACTACAGTTACTAGCTGCCCCAGGTACACACACACTACCTGTTACAGCAGAGACAGAGCGGAAGTGATGCCAGTTTGTTCGCTTAGTTAGGCCTGCCATCTACAGCCCCTCGTGTGTGTGTGTTTGTGTGTGTGTGTGTGTGTGTGGTGTGTGGTGTGTGTGTGTGTGTGGTGGGTGTGTGTGTGTGTGTGTGTGTGTGTGTAGGTCAGGTGCACGTACCTCGGGGAGGTGGAGAGGCAGGCTTGCGATACAGATCCAGAGGGTTTGGCGAGGCCACCGAGAGAGACGAAACTTCCAGCAACGGAGAAACCACACACACACGCACAGAGCTGCTGTTTGTCCTGCAGAGAGCAGTATTAACACCACTCACATGCACTTCAATAGACTACCTCTGTTGTAAGCAGAATCTGAACACAGCGATCAAAACAATGTAGCATGCAGCAGCATCTGAATTCATCTTGACAGTTTTTGTGTCCCCTCCTGTTAGGTCCTTCGCTTTCTGAAGAGGCGGAGAGCTGAGAATGCCCTCCTTCCCTCTCTCCTTGGATTGGTCCTCGGGGTTTGACTGACAGTCGGAGGGCGGAGCTGAAGAGAGAGGTGGAGGAACATATTGCGCCCTGCACCCGGTGATTCTGAATATTAACTTCAAGTTGTGTATTCTGTTTTACTGTCCTTGTAGGGACCAGAATGTCGATCTCTGTGTGTCTGGTAACGGATCTCTCTCTCGTGATGTGTAACGGATCGTCTCGTCTCTGTGTGTGTAGTCCTCCCTGTGGTGTCTCTAAGAGGGCAGTAGGGAGCTCCATGCTCAGACCCAAGCCTTGCTGCTCCAGCATCTACAGGGGGAGAGAGGCAGAGCTGAGAGAACACACTCACACACACGCCCTGCTGGCACAGATCAACACCGGACCTGGAACTACTGCTGAGTAGGTATCACACGCGCGCACACCACTCCGCTCTTCCTCTTTCTCTCCCTTCATCCATCTTTCTCTTTAGATGCCCCCTCACATATGTCGCCACAGTAACCGACTGTGTCGTGTTCAGGAGTCGCTCTGCCCCCGTAGCCGCCCGCGCCCGGCAATCCCACAATGCCTTGCTCCAGGCCGGTCGCCTGCCTTGGTGGAAGATGCTGGGAGATGGTGACATCACCTGTCCCAGAATCAGACTCCGTCCACAAAGACCACCCGCTGGAGGCAGAGTTTAACTCTCTATATTAAGGAGGAAGCTGACAACGTTGTTCACAAAAGTATTGTAACGCTATTATAACATTGTCATAGGGCCTGTTGTAATAATGTCATTATGACATCAAACCTGCTCTGGAATTCAACCAATCATGGGTTTCAGTCTGGACCGTGGTTAGTTGAATCAGGTGTGTTACTGCAGTGGTCTTTTCATCAGTCTCTGTGTGGCTGGTCCCTTAGACTGAACTCTTCCTTAAGGAATTGTAAAGCAATTTTGTGTACAGAAGTCTGCATTAGATGTTGTACTTTTCTACTATTATGCCATTGTGTCCTGACTGTAGAGACTTTCAGTCATTTTGATAAGTGGAGTTTTTATTTGTTGTCCAACAACTCACATGCCAGTGCTGAATTTGTGTTAACAATGTGCCCAGAGTGCCTAGTGCCTACCCAACGCCAGCAGTCATTATGTTTTACACACATACCAGAAAGATTTGATTGGCCAATGTTTATTTTCAGCGTTTTACAATGAACAGCATTTATCAGACAGAAACATTATCATAAAGCTTACAGAATGAAGGCACAGACATAATACATATTTTTCTGTACCATGTTTCACATAGTTATTTCTTCTGATCCTGCATATTAACGCTGCAGTTTGACATATCTTATTAGCCAAGGGCCCAGAGTTAGTCAGTCGGGGCTGGGACGAGTTCGTCGGGCGGACAGAGTTGTAGTCGGGACCGGGAAGAGTTAGTCAGTCGGGGCCTGGGGACAGAGTTAGTCAGTCGGGGCCTGGGAAGAAGTAGTCAGCGAGTGACGTGCGCGGAGGGCAGAGTAGTCGTCGGGGCCGCATTGTGTGGGGACAGTAGTATCGGGTGGAGTTTCTCGGCAGAGATTCGTGGGCCTGGGGACAGAGTTAGTCAGCGGGGTACAGGTGTGTCCTGGACAGAGTTATCAGTCGGGCCTGGACAGAGTTAGTGCAGCGTACGGTGTGCCTGGGGACAGATAGCAGTCGGTAGTCGCGGGCAGAGTTAGTCAGGGTGCGGTGGCGGCTGGGGACAGAGTTAGTCTGTACGGTGCAGTCGGGGCCTGGGGACAGAGTGTGGGACAGATATCTTCTGAGTTCAGTCGGGGCCTGGGACAGAGTAGTCTGTCAGAGGATTAGTCACGGAGGCCGGGGACAGAGAGTAGTCGGGGCCTGGGGACAGAGTTAGTCATCGGGCCTGGGACAGGTAGCAGTCGGGCTGGACAATTTCGTCGGACAAACGGAGGTTAGTCAGTAGGACTTGAAGGTTAGCAGTCGCTGGAAGTTATCAGTCGCCGGACAGATAGTCAGCGGCCGACGAGTTATCATCGGGCCTGGGAAGTTAGCTCGCTCGTTGCCTCGGAAGAGTTATCGTCAGGGCTGACCACATGAGGTAAGTCTGAAGCGAAGACATAGGCTGATTCATAGTATTTCAACCTAGCCGTGGTTCGCGGTGCCAGAGTAGACTGCGTTAGGAGCTG
>NW_019946167.1:19082-31261 GCF_002910315.2 Salvelinus sp. IW2-2015
CCACTACACGCGCGCTGGACTGGTCAAGCCGCGGCCCCTCAGAGCATGAGAGGGTCAGCACAAAAGTGGCCACGCGCTAGAAAAATCTATTAAACCGTCCGATACACTACGAGCAATACTAAGTATAGAACGCAGATTTTTTTTTAACTAACATGTTTCTTAATTTAAGAATGTGGCGATAATATAGCCAGTAACAACCAGCTTGTCGAGGTTTGCAGTCGGATTTTTGGAACAGAGTGTTCCAAACTAATGTTTGTGGACGAATCAAATAGACTATAAACATATCAAATATTAATTAATGACATGAAAGACACGAGACTATACAATTAAACAGAATCAATTTGAATAACTCTGCAACTCTGCATAAGCCATAAGCCTTAGGCTATATGGGATTATGATAAAGGAAAATGTCACAGATATTTTCAAAACACACTTTTATGACTCTCCTTGTCTTAAAATATTTTCTGGCTTACAATATTTGGCTTGAACTTTCTCAACTCAACTAACATAAGCTCAATATTTCTGGTTGTTAAAATGTATCACGCTACCTTTTGTTAAAATGTAGGCTGTTACACTTTTCAGCTCTATAAGTATAAGAAAAAATGTTCTGCCTATTCCTAAATAACTAATATTATTCAATAGCACTTGGTCTTAAATTACAGATAGGCCTATGTAATTAATAGTTTTCGCTTGGATCTAATTCTTATGAAATCGTAATGATTTATTAGGAATAGAAAGCTGAAGTTGAAAAAAGGGCTGAATAAAAAGATTCGATCAATATGCGTTTTGGAAGAAGTGCGTAATGAAAATGGAATTATCAATTGAAATCGAATGGTCTCTTAATTGGGTAATTGATTCAAAGCCCTCTAATAAACATAAGTGTTAGAAGTTTTAGAGTGATATGTGTGACAGAGAAATATAGTTTTTGTATAGGTTTGAATTCTGCTGCATGTGTTCATAAAATAATTTAGCAATGGGTGGATACATATAATGGGTGATCAAATGACCAAACTTTTGAAACTTGCATTTGGTATTGTCTGTATGTTTGTCTGCGAATCTCCTCAATAAATGTCTCTTGCGGTTGAGATCAATAAAATATCTTTGACTATTCAAAAATGCTCGTCTATCTCACTATTTGGGGCTCCCTAGTGGCGCAGCGGTCTAAGGCACTGCATTTCAGTGCTTCACTACAGAATCCAGGCTGTATCACAACCGGCAATGATTGGGAGTCCATAGGGCGGCGCACAATTGGCTCAGCGTCGTCCGGGTTTGGTGAAGGCCGTCATTGTAAATCATATTTTTTCTTAACTGACTAGTTAAAGGTAAAGGTAAAAAAGTATAATTAGCGCGAGCTCACCTGCCGCTCTTGGTGACTATCATCTCATTGGTGACTTCCTTAAACTTCCGCCACAGTTCCGCTTCCTCGAGCGTCACCTTCAGCTGCTTCTCGGTGGGGTCCCCCTTCTCGCGCCCCGCTTGCAACTCGCTCTCCACCACGCTTAGCAGTCGCGAGATACAGCACTGGCTGGCAGGACCAGGGCAGGGGGTACCCCCAGCCCTGCCTTCAGCTAAACCCTCAACCTTCATTTGGGGACCTCAACGAGGTTAAAGGCTACCTCTCAAATAAGACTGATGTTTTCTCTAAAGAAAGTTTAAAATTAGGTAAAACAAATATCTTACTCACAAATATCTCACTCAGCAGGTGATGGGGAAAAAACGTCGTTAGAATCGGTTAGATTGAAACAAAACAAATGAATTCCCATGTGGGTGTTTTAGCCATGAGGATTATAAACTGCAGTTGAAAATCAATGCGACACTGGTGCGGAGCACAAGACAGGTTCGGCCGGCCGGTCATGTGATCAACTCTCACTAATTTACCATTTATAGAGCGTCATTTGTCAGAGGGAGAGAGGAAGAGCGAGAGAGGAAGAGGGAGGGAGATAGAGTTTCTTTGATGAGCTAGCCTAGACCTTAAAGGGTCAATCTGAAGTTGCTACATCTAATTTTGGACCTAATTTTSAGCATAAAGTGTAAATGCCTCATAAACTTAGTTCAACTGTAAAACCTCAACATAACCCAAACATTAAGCTTGTAAACATTGTAAATGTAAACAAACACTGTAGCCTATAGCCTGAAAACATGCTTAAAACTACAACTTGTATATAATGGATCATCAGTCCTTGCATCGATAGCTTGGTCTATGCATTTGAGAGTGGTTACAATTCCCAGGCACATCCCTCAGATTTTTACCAAAGCAYAGGCAGGATGTGGCTTTGTTATTGTTTCAACTAGGCTAAGGACAGACCCTTTAAGTCTTCAGGCCATAATACCAGTCTCTCTTTCTCTCAACTTGCATTGAAATACCATACGCCTATTTACCACTTTTGTCAGCATGATGACTTTTCAGGGCACACTTTCAGCACCATGGACAGCGAAGAACCATGCCGGAGAGAGCCAGAAGACAAGTTGACAGGCTTTTCCGTTCGAAATATCACTTCCACAAAAAGACAAACGTCGCTGTCGTGGCCTGTAGCCTTATTATATAAGTCATTATCGGTGACTATGGTTAATGTCTAACTACCGGTGCTCTTGGCAAGGAGTGGAATCACATGCTTTTAGCGCACGGATTGAACAAGCCTCCCTCTCTTCGAAAACGACAGAAAAGCTTCTGAAAAATTAAATATAGCCTAGGTCATTTCATACGGCTATTTTTCGGATAATAATTCAAGTTCCTGCTCTTAAGCATATAAGAGGAAACTATGTTGTTATAGTATGAACGACTGAAAACGTAAAATGCTTCCTAGAACATTCCCTCTACTCTTGGTCTGACGACCTACTGGGCTCAGAGACCAGTCCAATTGGACTACACTAATGTAGCCTACTGTGTGTTGTTAAAAACATCTAGAGTTTGGACTATACGGTTGTATCTGCATTTTTTTCCAACATGTAGTTATTGACATTGCCTTGTTCGGTTCAATGGTCTCTACCTATTCAGTAGTCTAAATACCACAATGACATGTTAAGTTCAAAATAATACTATATATTTCTGACACCATTCAAACCAATGAGGGTTCGGAACTTTAAAGCCAATTATCTCAGAATCATCTTTTTCCGGTAGAACCAAGCTCGAACTGGTGTTGATTCAACTAGTTTGTACAGTGGAAGCTCCGTACCCCACCCGAGGAGGGAAGAACAAGAGCACACGAACGGTCAGTGTCCAGAAGGCTCCTATAGCGAACCCGATCCCCGCGAGCTGGCGTGTGACCGAACGGCCTGTGAGCTCGCAGCTGCAACGGTGTGTGTTCGGAGAGATATTTTTTTAATCAGCGGCGGGCGGCGAGCGGAGATTAGGGGCTTTACTGATTTAAAACGCATAAAGGAGCGTCATTAACTGAGCGCGAGGCAAATATCAGAAGGTGGGAAGCAAAGCACAGGTAAAGCGCACCAAATCATAATCCCACGATACACACCTCAGACCTTTTGTACAAGGAATGCGTTTGTGTGTTTGGCAGTGACCCCGTGAGACTCCATCAGAAAATACAAAGCCAAGGAAGCAAAACAGGTGGTACAACCTCTCACTCGCACATTAAAACACTCCACAATATAGTTTGAAAATGTTTATTTCTGTTGTAAGATGTGTCACAAAACAGGACAAGAACACATGACATGATTCATAGTCATACATTATTAGCCTACATCGCTAAATTATCGTTACACTTTAAAACATTAGTGTTGAATTTCCAGAGGTAAAAAAACAATCGTGATTTTAAAAGTATTTCTTCCAAACCTGTAACTACCTGCGCTCATATAGACAAGCAGACTAACTAACCATGGTCCTAAAACATGTATCCTGAATATAGAACAGTGTTATTCTATAAAACAAGTGTTTAATAGCATCATACATGTTTTTATGCAGATCAAACAACCATCTAAAAGGGAGGTTTTATGAAACAGAGGCCATTCAGAGGATTACACTAGTACAGTATACATATTAAAAAAGCAGTATTCCCTGGTTTAAATCATGTGAAGTAAGGCATTTATTTTTAAGTCACACTGCCCCAGTGAGAGGGTTTGTAATGGTCGTGACTAGGGCATGCTGAACCAGCATTTATATTTTAATTCAGCCAGAAAACGGCGATAGTACTAACCATGAAAGAGTTAAAACAGTTCAAGAGAAGTGTTTACAGGAAACATTATTGAAAAAAAAAAACAATTCCCCAGAAATTATTTATAAAACTGAAATGTAAGCCAAAATACTTGTGGAAAAAATCTAACCAAAATGGTCTATAGTACTACTAACTAACCATGACAGTTAAAACAGCAGTTAGACATGTTTACAGGAAACGGAGTTGAAATAAAAATAACTAAAACAAAACAGACGTTTATATAAAAGGTGAAAGACATTGAGCACTTGAAGCAGTTCTTCCCTTCTTTTTCAGCATGTACAGTTGAAGTGGGAAGTTTACATATACCTTAGCCAAATACATTTAAACTCAGTTTTCCACAATCCTGACATTTAATCCTAGTAAAAAATCCATTTTTAGGTCAGTTAGTATCACCATTTTATTTAAGAATGTGAAATTCAGAATAATAGTAGAGAGAATGATTTATTTTGGCTTTTATTTCTTTCATCACATTCCAGTGGTCATAAGTTTACCAATACAATTAGTATTTGTAGCATTGCCTTTAAATTGTTTAACTTGGGTCAAATGTTTCGGGTAGCCTTCCACAAGCTTCCCACAAAAGTTGGTGAATGTTGGCCCATTCCTCCTGACAGAGCTGGTGTAACTGAGTCAGGTTTGTAGGCCTCCTTGCTCACACATGCGTTTCAGTTCTGCCCACAATTTCTATGGGATTAAGGTCAGGGCTTTGTGATGGCCACTCCAATACCATGACTTGTTGTCCTTAAGCCATTTTGCCACAACTTTGGAAGTATGCTTGAGTCCTTGTCCATTTGCAACCAAGCTTTAACTTCCTGACTGATGTCTTGAGATGTTGCTCAATATATCACATAATTTCCTCCCTGATGACACCATCTATTTTGTGAAGTGCACCAGTCCCTCCTGCATCAAAGCACCCCCACAACATGATGCTGCACCCCCGTGATTCACGTTTGGGATGGTGTTCTTCGGCTTGCAAGCCTCCCCCTTTTTCCTTCAAACATAACGATGGTCATTGTGCCAAACAGTTCTATTTTTGTTTCATCAGACCAGAGGACATTTGTCCAAAAGTACAGTCTTTGTCCACATGTGCAGTTGCAAACCGTAGTCTGGCTTTTTTATGGTGTTTTTGACCAGTGGCTTCTTCCTTGCTGAGCGACCTTCAGGTTATGTTGATATAGGACTCGTTTTACTGTGGATATATGATACTTTTGTACCTGTTTCCTCCAGCATCTTCACAAGGTCCTTTGCTGGAGTCTACAATTTTTCTGAGTCTTGGCTATTTCTTTTGATTTACCATGATGGCAAGCCAAAAGCACTGAGTTTGAAGTATGCCTTGAAATACATCCAAGTACACCTCCAATTGACTTAAATGATGTCAATTAGCCTATCAGAAGCTTCTAAAGCCATGACATAATTTCTGTAATTTTCCAAGCTGTTTAAAGTACAGTCAACTTATGTATGTAAATTCTGACCCACTGGAATTGTGATACAGTGAATTATAAGTGAAATAATCTGTCTGTAAACAATTGTTGGAAAAATTACTTGTGTCCTGCACAAAGTAGATTCCTAACGACTTGCCAAAACTATAGTTTGTTAACAAGAAATTGTGGAGAGGTTGAAAAACAGGTTAATGACTCCAACCTAAGTGTATGTAAACCTTCGACTTCAACTGTATATCTATCCAGCTAGAAGAACGTTTAACAGCAGGCCCTTATATCAGACTCCTGGTAAGTGCACTTGGGATTAGGTGCAAAAGTCATCTGACTGTACAGATTTCCAGACCTGAGCCGGTGAAATTATCAGTAGTGAGCTGTACATTTGAACACATGTAAATAAACACCTACAGTACAAATAACTCGTGAAGACACACCATTTGGCACCTAAATATAGATCGAATATTTTGGTCTGGTTTGATTTACAGTTAGAGAAATGACAGAGTGGTGCATTGACCCTCCCCCCACAGTAATTAGAGGAGCTGGACTCACATGTAGAAAACACACAAAATGCACATATACACCGACCTTAAAGGACACAGACCCACACACACACAGATAAGATAAGGCATCCTCAAAACAGATTCCTCTACACAACATCCTACCTCAGTACCTTCTGCTCCGGAAAGCATTCGCTGACGAGTGTTTACTCAGTGGCACCAGTCCAGCACACTGTCTGGCGTCTGTGTGTTGCCAGAGAGTTGAGGGCTTTAGCCACCCCAAACACACACACATCATAACCCCTCAGAGGGAGAGAAAGGGAGGTTTGCAGCTCACTTCAGAAGACAGAGAAGGCCTTTATCACGGCATCCCTGTGAACAAACAAACATAATAATTAGTAAAAGAATAAACACTCCAAAGTCAAGTTAAAAACTTCAAAAGACTTTGCTTTAGGACTGAACTATCACTGAATGGGAAGGATGATGTAATACTAGTGAATAGGGCTTAAGGCTACGGACAGGCGGTGGACCGGCAGTTAAGGCTACGGACAGGGTGGACCGGCAGTAAAGGCTACGGACAGGGATGGACCGGCAGTTAAGGCTACGGACAGGTGGACCGGCAGTAAAGGCACGGACAGAGGTGGCCGGCAGTAAGGCTACGACAGAGTGACAGAGCTGGACCGGCATAAAGGCTACGGACAGAGGTGACCGCAGTAAAGGCTACGACAGAGGTGACCGGCCAGTAAGGCTACGACAGAGGTGACCGGCAGTAAAGGTACGGACAGAGGTGGACCGGCAGTAAAGGCTACGGACAGAGGTGGACCGCAGTAAAGGCTACGGGACTGAGGTGGACCGGCAGTTAAGGCTACGGACGAGGTGGACGCAGTAAAGGCTACGGACTGAGTGCGACCGGCAGTAAGGCTACGGACCAGAGGTGGACCGCACTACTGTAAACCAACACTCCACCCCCCTTGCGAATGAATGTAGGACAGGCATACCTGAAACACAGAAGTATAGTATAAGTCGCGTCATACATTACCACACAGCAAAGGGCTGTATAAGGTCTTTATCTGAAGTGTGTCAGTGGCAGAGAGTCTGTGAAAACAGAGTTTATGCATGAGTGTTTGTTGTGTCACAGTGTAAGTTATTTTAATGGTGTTTATGTATGTCTGTAAACTAATTGCACATCTGTGTGTATCCCTGTGTGTGTATGATGTGGGCAAGAGAGAGCGAGAGAGAGAGAGAGTGTGTGTGTATGCATCTCCTGTCTTTGTGAAGGAGGTGCTTGAGAAACAAAGCTAGCTGCATTAGTCGTGTGTGATTAGCCAGGCTAAAAGCTATGCCAAATTACTCTGTTTTCAGTTACAAATAAGGACCTGGCATTGAGCTGCCTGCCAAAAAGCCCTCAGCACAGAACAACTCTGGGCGTGTGTGTGTGTCACTCAGACTGCAGACTGTAGGGATGTAATACCACACAAACACACACTAAAGGAAGGAGATTACTCAAGCACGTGTGTGTGAGCCACTCACCAAGCGAAGGCCAGAAACTGTAGAATACAGAAGAGTAAGGCTAGACCATTATTCTTCCACTGTAGAGAGAAAGAGAAGCACTCAGATATACTTTGAGGTAGAACAATGTAAGACAAAGTTTAAATGAGTAACATACTAGCTAAAAAGGCCTGCAGGTATTTGATAACACAACAGGTGCAGGATATGTATCATGTGCGTGTTATACTCACCCAGAAAGCAGAACACATAGTTAGCACCAGACAGGTCTGTGAGGAGAGAGACAATCAGCATGTAATTAATGAACAGAAAAACTGTGTTTTGGGGGGGGGGGGGGTTTACTATCCTTGTGGGGACCAGAAGTCCTCACAAGCATAGTAAAACAAGGAACATTTTGACACGTGGGGACAGTTTGTTGGTCCCCACAAGACAAATATATATTTAAGGCTTAGGGGTTAGAATTAGGGTTAGAATTAGGAGTTAGGGTTATGGAAAAGAGTATTTTGAAAGGGAATATGTGTTTTGGTCCCCACAAGKATAGTAAAATAAACATGGGTGTGTTGTGTGGTCTCACCAGCATGATAGCTGTGGCCAGTGCTCTTTCTTTGGCACACATCCTCTTCAGCTGATTAAGGGGTCCCATCAGGAACATTGTGCTGAGAATACACACATTATTTTACTAAACTTACTTTATTGTAGTAATGTTCAAATGCACTACAAATGTGATTGCTGTATCATGTGCACTTTAGGTGTTAAACTGGACAAGGACAATGTCAGCTTTGATCTGGGGAGGGTCCCAGGGATACCTTAAAATCTAAAAATAGGCCTAACCGTTTTGTAAATGCCCACACAAGCCACACATACACCCACTAACACTCAACAACGCTCTACTCACCTGCACAGAGAGGCAACATTGCCGAGTGTGTACAGCACTGCAAACAGAATCAGACCAACCCTTGGAATCCACAGCAAGCATGTCCCCTGCCACCAGTTGAGAGGATGAACAATTTAGCGTCAGCCCCTATTCTACTGTAGACATTATCAATTGGTTCCAAATGACTCATGACTCTATTCTACTGTATACACTATCAACTTGCCCTTAGTGTCTAGACCTCTAAGCACAGATTTTATTTTCTCGAGATCAACCCCCCCATACTTTCTGGAATAAATACATATATATGTGTACTGGCTTACTGAGAGAGTTTGGGAAACACAACTGACAGTGGCACACATCATTGACAGTCAGAGCAATGCTGAAATGATGGGAGAGAGAGATGACGACTCACCAGAATGGAACACAAGACCCCGAGCACGAAACATGCGATAAAGCCCTTCATGCGCGTGCCCCAGCCCAGGGTGGAGGCTTGGTTCGCCGCCTGTTTCAACACCGCACCATTTATAAACAACATAGCTAGAAACAATGGACATCATTGACCTAGCCAGCCAAGTGTTTCTAGCTAACGTTACTGTACTCGTAACGTAGATAAAGCATGCTTTGCAAACGGCTTAGCGATAAAAAAACAAACTTAACTAGATATTATTTAGGGTAAACAACATATTAGCTAACTAATATGTTAGCTAATATGTTTATACATTAGCTAGCTACCTACTTGCAATATGTCGCCGTCATCATTGTTGCCATCTTGGCCACTCAAAACTTTCTAGTTTGTCCATTAAAGTTGACACGAATAGAATGTAGCTAGTAGTTCTAAAACTTTCCCGTGGCTTCGATGGCTTAGTTTTTAAGAACGCCAAATATCGATTTGTCGAGCTATTTTTCCTGTTCGAATGCAACAGGTGGAATGCGATAACTTCCGCCACTGTGTAACCACGGAGACGAGGCGTGCCGGGGCTAACTGCAGTACCACAATAAGAAAAGGAGGCAGCAGAGCCTTATATTTGTGGTGGAAACCTTCACAGGAGTACACAGTAATAAAAACGATACAACTTAGTATGCATTTTACAATTAGAACAACCAAGTATTTTATTCAATGACTAGGGGAAACAAAGACGTAGATGGGATACAATGTAAAAATGTCCCTTATTTGACTAAACAAAGAAAATCTTGAAATAAACATGTTGAATCGATTCTTATAAGTAAACCTTTGGAAAAACATCCATACATTTCACTCATACACTATCACACAAACAATATTAAAAGATACTGGATTATTGGGATTTGGGGGAATACAGAGGTCTCTCTCTCAGCACAGCACTCTAGATTCAGAGACTTAAGGGATAAGTTCTGTCCGTATCTAAGCAGTTCTGCACGGTTCATTACAACGCTAGGCAGTTCTGAGTGTTTTTCTGCAGTTCTTCACTGGTTCTCGTCAGTTCTGGGTAGTTCTTTCCGGTTCGGTGTAGTTCTGTCTAGGCAGTTCTTTCCAGCAATATGCAGTTGTGAGAGGTTAGGTCCAGTTCTAGGCTGTTTTWGGCAGTTCTAGGTGGTTCTGTCCAGTTCTAGGCTGTTCTACGTGGTTCTCGGGGTACTTTGACCCGAGTGGAGCTCCAGTAGAGTGGTTCTGRCAAGAGCACCACCTGCACACAACACGCCTGCTTCCTCCACAGCCACTCCTATATACACTTCAGGGAGAGAGAAACAGTGGGTGTGTGTGTTTTCAAGCTGCTCTTACTTGGCTGTGGAAGATATGCGAGCAGTGCAGCTCCCTGATTCCACTCCCTCCTCTGTGCAGGTCATCATGGCAGATGAGACAAACACGATCGGCGTCGCTCTGCAACACAAACACACAGATTTACTTTTAACAAAGTGTTAATTGAACGGAATGAGACTAAAGTAGTGTTCTCAGAAAGACTCCCACCTGGCCATCACACACACACCGCAGCGTACCGGAGACATGACCTTCTGCCTGCGGAACCGCGTTTGCATTTTAATCTGGAATGGTGGATGGAATCATGGAGGATCGTCRYTCCGTATTGGCTGGTATCGGGCAGCCAGGATGGTCAGTGGATGAGATGCATTGCCGGGAGTTTGGCCTGGCGGGTGACGTGGCCCTAGTAGTGGTGTGGAGACGAGACAACTACATCATCGCTGTGAGTTGAGCCTGACAGAGAAACAAACACAGAGACAGAGAGAGGAAAAGTGCACGAGAGAGGAAAGAAAAACAGAGAGAGATTAAGGGGGAGTTGAGTGACAGATAATTCAGTAAATTAATCTGAATTCCCAACACAAGGAACTCAAGTATACATACACACAACCCCCCCCCCTCTCTGGTGTGTAAATGACGTATGCTCCTGCTCCAGCCTATTATAATCCCATTAGTCCCTGTCCCCTGGCTGTAGCTAAGGCACAACAAAGCAATGTAACAACTTTTATTTCTCTGGCTGACAGTCACTGCCTTTTTGTTTTGACTTCCATCAAATCTCTCTAGCTGCTGTTTCCAGAACATTTGTTGCTGTCTGATAGGGATATAAAAAGGGTCCGTCTCYAAGAGGCCAGTTAGACATTTCCTCTGCTTCTGTGCTAGGTGGTGTCTCCCTGTTGCAACTTGTAATAAACCGGAAAGATTTKWGATTGACTTTACCCTACGACTGCTCTCCTGGTTGTTCTCCTGGAAATTCCTATAACACTGTGTGTGAGAAAGAAGACACAGCTATCTACCTGTACTTTGGGGTTCAGGCTAGGAGCTAAAGAGCCCTGTGGTGGGTCCAAGAGAGAGAATTGCCTCAACCCAGCCCTCTGTCCAGCCGTGTCTCAACCCAGCCCCTGCAACAACAACAATCTTCTGTCCTAGCCGTGCCTCAACCCAGCCCTCTGTCCCAGCCCTGCCTCAACCCAGCCCTCTGTCCCAGCCCTGCCTCAACCCAGCCCTCTGTCCCAGCCCTGCCTCAACACAACCTTCTGACCCAGCCTCTATTCTACTTCAGCCCTCCTCCGGTACTCCCTGGATCCTGAGTGAGCCTCCACTCCCCCCTGCCCCCCATGGCAGGTATCATGGACCCTGAGGATACAATTGTAATAGAACCCAAGGATGAGGATATCATGGAACTTGAGGATAGAATCGTAATGGAACCTTTTATAGAATCGTAATGGAACCTGAGGATAGAATTGGAACAGAACTGGAGGATAGAATTCTAATGGAACCTGAGGGTAGAATCGGAACAGAACTGGAGGATAGTGTTAATTTATCCAGAGGTTCTGATGCTGAGGAGCCAGATGGGATTCTCTTTCAGCCAGAGGAGCAACAAGAGGGAGATGATGATGAGGAGGATGATGATAACATCTTTGCCACATGGATGGCCCGCTACAAGAAAGCAGCAGAACAGGAGGACAAGGATAAAGAGGTGGAGAAAAGAGAGGCAGTGATAGAGGAGAGGAAAACAGCTTCGAACGACAAGCTCCACCACGGGCAGACGGCGGCAATCACTACCCCGTCCAGTGAGTCTGTGTATATGTGAGATGCTGTTGTAGAGGAATCTGCTTTGTCTTTGGGAGTTGTATATACAGACCAGTAGGAGTGAGTTTTGAGGGGGAGGGTCAGAGCTAGGGCTGCCTGGTTTGACCGCTGACACTCAAGATAACAGTCAGTCCATCCGCCAGGATCCCTTACCACACACCA
>NW_019946167.1:37124-40591 GCF_002910315.2 Salvelinus sp. IW2-2015
GCGCCAAGAATATGAACACAGAACAATGAGACAGATATTTCACCGGATGTATAAATGTGAAGCATTCGCTTGGTGTTCCACTCACTACCAAAATGGAAGTGCGAGAAGATGTAACGAAATGGATTTCGGCCGACATTCTGCTAATTTTCTCAATTATGAAACATTTGATTGCAATACGGTTTTCTGTTCCCAAAACTAAAATATGTTATGAACAGAGTGGACTAAGTTATACTTACCCTTTGCTAAAGTTTTAAAAAATCACGTTGTTTAGAAGGAGTGCAAAGGCGAATTGAGTTATTGCACACGCGCATTTCAAAGTAGCGTTCCCTAACAGAATATGCAGATGTTGGCTAGAACGCGCCAATAGGATTTCGCTAGCTCGTGCTTGGCTCTGCCCACTATGACTAATTTGTTCCATTAGAAACGACAGGCTGTGGTCTTGGTAAAAATAACACATATATATATTTGTCACTTTTAATAACTAGGCAAGTCAGTTAAGAACAAATTCTTATTACAATGACAGCCTACCCCGGCCAAACCCGGACGCTGGGCCAATTGTACGCGCGCCCTATGGGACTCCCAATTACGCCGGATGTGATACAGCCTGGATTCGAACCAGTGCCTTAGACCGCTGCCACTCAGGACCCCAGGTAGGAATGCCCTGACTTCTCAGAGGACATATCGCTGTATATCGCTGTAAATGGCCAATGCAGACGTCGGATTGACCATGCAGAGTTTAGCTAAAACGAGGTCCCCAGCCGGCCTCTCGGGAGGAGAAGATGGAACTAATTGAGTTACAAAATAAACTGGATAATATATATAGATAAAAGCAGAAGGAGCCTTTTATTAGATCTAGGAAAAACGGATTGAGGAGGAGAACAGAATTCATCCTATTTCTTTAGACTTGAGAAATTTCACTCTAAAAATAACACTATCCATAAATTAAACATTGATGGTGTTATTACAGATTACCAAAATGAATTGCTAAATACTGTAGCAATTTTTACAGAAAATTGTATAGCTCTACGTACTGTCAGGAATCCACAGATATGTTTTTTAACTCACTGAATAATGTTCACTCACTATCAGTGATATAGAATCTAAACAGTGTGATGAACCCATCAAAGTTTAAGAGATTATAGAGTCTATCAAACATCTAAAGAACAATAAATCACCAGTGTTGATGGATTACATCAGAATTTTATAAATTATTTTCTGAACAAAATAGCTCCCTTCCTATTTGAAGTCTTTTTAGAGAGTATTAAAAACAATTCTCCCTTCTACAATAAGTCAGGGGTTAATAACACTAATACCTAAGCCTAAAAAATAAGTGCTGCTCATCGATAACTGGCGTCCAATTTGTCTTCTTAATAATGACTATAAGATATTAGCCTTACTACATGCAAAAAATAATTAAAGTCCTGATGCAATCATTGATGAAACACAGTCTGGCTTCATGAGGAACAGACATATTTCTAACAATGTCAGACTAGTATTAGACATACTTGACTACTCAGACCTAATAACTGAGGATAGCTTCATATTATTTTTTTAATTTTCTATAAAGCATTTGAGACAGTAGAGCATCAGTTTCTTCTTCCACCCCTTGAGAGACTTGGCTTTGGGATTTTTCTGAAGGCTATTAAGACTCTCTATGGAAATGGGAACGCTCTATCAAACTGAAACATGGCACTCACCTAGATTTGAGTTAAGAGAGGAATAGGCAAGTTGTCCTATCTCCCGTCACCTGTTTTATTAATCACCCAACTTCTTTGCAAATTCTTTAAAGAATAGTCCTGTACAAGGTATTTCCATAGCTGGTAAAGAAATTATTAAAAGCCAGCTGGCTGATGATACTACACTTTTTCTGAAAGACGCAACCAAATTCCCATATCGATCAATGTGATACAATCCTTTCCAAAGCGTCTGCGTCTAACCTTAATTCGCGGAATAGCGCAGAGCTGTTGTAAAGGAAGTCTTCTTCTACGTTATTTTGGCGATCGCACAATTGAATGTGCATCCCGCCACCTACTGTGCGGGATGTAAAACAGGACCCCCGTCCAATCAGATCTGATCCCCTGTTAAAAATAAAAACAGATCTGATCCCTACACAGGCTCAAGGGGAACCTGGGAGGGCGGGTYTTCCGGCACACACTTGAAACATGGCCAAATAATTTACAATTCTTACACAGCAGTGGTTTGGGGACGAAAGTATCTTACATAACCAAGCTTCACATGCGGACGTATTTGCACTTTATCAAAAAACAACAGGACCGACAGACTTTATTTTCTCCATTCAGGACATTTGTCTTCACCAACTTTGCTCGACGCGCTGCTTGATTCGAACTCAGCATCCACATCTGCCACGGTATTTATCCTAACCTGCCACGTTAATTATCCTAACCTGCCAAGGTATTTATCCTAACCTGCCAAGGTATTTATCCTAACCTGCCACGGTAATTATCCTAACCTGCCACGGTAATTGTTCTAACCTGCCAAGGTATTTATCCTAACCTGCCACGGTAGTTGTCCTAACCTGCGACGGTAGTTGTCCTAACCTGCGACGGTAATTATCCTAAACAGTTTAGCTAAAAGGAAGCAGTTAGCAGTCATGCAAAATGACATTAAGTGGCAACTGCCCAATTAGCTGTTATTTTTCCTTATCCACTTCCATTTTTCCTTATCCACTTATTTCGCAACGCCCACTTTCAGACAATCAATATATGCAGTTACTCATACTTGGCCAGCAGTGGAGGCTGCTGAGGGGGGACGGCTTATAATAATGGCTGGAACGGAGGAAATGGAAGGGCATCAAACACATTAAAACCATGTGTTTGAGGTATTTCATACGATTCCACTGATTYTGCTCCAGCCATTACCACGAGCCCGTTCTCCTCAATTAAGGGGCCACCAACCTCCTGTGTTGGCCAGCACAGCTCACAGTGTAGCTCTGGTCCAGGGCGTTAGTGCATCCCTCTAATGCCCTGGACCAGCACTATTCACAGTGATGACCAGTGGTGTGATTCTTGGATATGGTTTAATTTGTATTGTTTGAACACTTGCATCTCCCCTAACGTCCACCCTTCTTTAAAGTAAGCACTGCTGTACTATAAATTAAGTAAGTAAGTAGCCTTGCATGAGTCTATTTCCTGTTTTCTGATGTGTGAGGCAGCTTGATGTGTACTCCCTTTGGACAGGACATTAGTCTATGCAGGTCTTTACCCCCAATCCATTGCTGCGCTGCCAGCAGAGGATGCATCTGGTCCCATTTTTACAGTCTTTGGTGTGACTTGGTTGGGGATCAAAACGCCTAAATTTTCAATCTCAGGGTGGACACTCCCAGAAGTATTCAAACAGGGCAAATGTGTGCTTTGGTGTAGCTGCCTGTCTATACTTTACCTCCCCCTCCTTCCCAACGATGGCCCTCCCTCTCTCTTCTCTGAGAACTCCTGGTGCCCGCTGCGTCT
>NW_019946168.1:0-21857 GCF_002910315.2 Salvelinus sp. IW2-2015
TCACCCTCAGAGGAGCAGGTACCTACGAGTTCCCAGGAGGGGTCATTGGATCAACCCTACTGGTCACCTACTGAGGACATCCTCAGAGAGTGGGGTCATGATCAACTCCTACTGAGACATCCTCAGAGAGTGGGTCATGGTATCTCAACTTCCCTACTGCAGACATCCCTCAGAGAGTGGGGTCATGCCAGGATCAAACTTCCTACTGAAGTCACCCTCAGCAGAGTGGGTCATGGCCAGGGATCAACTCCTACTGAGTCACCCTCAGAGAGTGGGCGTCATGGCCAGGGATCAACTCCTACTGAGTCACCCTCAGAGAGTGGGGTCATGGCCAGGGATCAACTCCTTACTGAGACACCCTTCAGAGAGTGGGTCATGGCATCAACTCCTACTGCAGACCATCTTCAGAGAGTGGGGTCATGGCCAGGATCAACTCCTACTGAGTCATCCTCAGAGGGGGGTCATGGATCAACTCCTACTGAGACACCCTCAGAGAGGTGGGGTCATGGGTCAACTCTACTGAGTCACCCTCAGAGAGTGGGGTCATGGATCAACTCCTACTGAGGTCACCCTCAGAAGAGTGGCGGTCATGGCAGGGAATCAACTCCTACTGCAGACACCCTCAGAGAGTGGGGTCATGGGTCAACTCCTACTGAGTCACCCTCAGAGAGTGGGTCATGGATCAACTCCTACTGAGTCACCCTCAGAAGTGGGGTCATGGCAGGATCAACTCCTACTGAGTCACCCTCAGAGGGGGTCATGGATTCAACTCCTACTGAAGTACCTCAGAGAGTGGGGTCATGGATCAAACTCCTACTGAGTCACCCTTCAGAGAGTCGGGGTCCAGGATCAACTCCTACTGAGTCACCCTCAGAGAGTGGGGTCATGGCCAGGATCAACTCCTACTGAGACATCCTCAGAGAGTGGGGTCATGGTCAACTCCTACTGAGTCACCCTCAGAGAGTGGGGTCATGGCCAGGGATCAACTCCTACTGAGTCACCCTCAGAGAGTGGGGGAGTGGCCATGGATCAACTCCTACTGAGTCACCTCAGAGAGTGGGTCATGGATCAACTCCTACTGAGTCACTCAGAGAGTGGGGTCATGGATCAACTCCTACTGAGTCACCCTCAGAGAGTGGGGTCATGGATCAACTCCTACTGAGACACCCTCACGAGAGTGGGGTCATGGATCAACTCCTACTGAGTCACCTCAAGAGTGGGGTCATGTCGCAGGGATCAACTCCTACTGAGTCACCCTCAGAGAGTGGGGTCATGGATCAACTCCTACTGAGTCACCCTCAAGAGTGGCGGTCATCGCCAGGTGATCAACTCTACTGAGGTCACCTCAGAGTAGTGGTCATGGATCAACTCCTACTGAGACACCTCAGAGAGTGGGGTCATTGGCGCAGGGGTCCAACTCCTACTGAGTCACCCTCAGAGCAGTGGGTCATGGCCAGGATCAACTCCTACTGATTCACCCTCAAGGAGTGGGGTCATGGATCAACTCCTACTTGAGTCACCCTCAGAGAGTGGGGTCATGGATCAACTCCTACTGAGACACCCTCAGGAGGAGTGGGGATCATGGGATCACTTCCTACTGAGGGACACCTTCAGAGAGTGGGGTCATAGGATCAACTCCTACTGAGCACCTCAGAGATGGAAGCGGTCATGGATCAACTCCCTAACTGGAGACACCCTCAGAGAGTGGGGTCATGGATATCAAACTCCTTACTGAGTCACCCTCAGAGAGTGGGGTCATGGATCAAACTCCTACTGAGTCACCCTCAGAGGTGGTCATGGATCAACTCCTACTGAGATCACCTCTCATGAGAGTGGGTCAGGCCAGGATCCAACTCCTACTGAGTCACCTCAGAGAGTGGGGTCATGGATCAACTCCTACTTGAGTCACCCTCAGAGAGCTGGGGTCATGGATCGACTCCTACTGGATCACCCTCAGAGAGTGGTCATGGCTGATCAACTCCTTACTGAGTCACCCTCAGAGAGTGGGGTCATGGATCAACTCCTACTGAAGTCACCTCAGGAGAGTGGGGTCATGGAGATCAACTCCTACTGAGTCACCCTATTCAGAGAGTGGGTCATGGATCAACTCCTACTGAGTCACCCTCAGAGAGTGGGGTCACTGGATCAACTCCACTGAGTCAACCCTCAGAGAGTGGGGTCATGGATCAACTTCCTACTGAGATCACCTCAGAGAGTGGGTCATGGATCAACTCCTACTGAGTCCACCTCAGAGAGTGGGGTCATGTCCAGGGATCAACTCCTACTGAGACTCCTCAGGAGAGTGGGGTCATGGATTCAACTCCTACTGAGTCACCCTCAGAGCGAGTGGGTCATGGCCAGGGATCAACTCCTACTGAGTCACCCTCAGAGAGTGGGGTCATGGATCAACTCTACTGAGTCACCTCAGAGAGTGGGGTCATGGGATCAACTCCTACTGAGTCACCCTCAGAGAGTTAGGGCGTCATGGATCAACTCCTACTGAGTCACCCTCAGAGAGTGGGGTCATGGATCAACTCCTCTGAGACCCTCAGAGAGTGGGGTCATGGATCAACTCCTACTGAGCACCTCAGAGATGTGGGGTCATGGCGGATTCAACTCCTACTGATCACCCTCAAAGAGTGGGGTCATGGATCAACTCTACTGAGCACCCTCAGAGAGTGGGGTCATGGCAGGGATCAACTCCTAGAGTCACCCTCAGAGAGTGGGGTCATGGATCAACTTCCTCTGAGGACACCCTCAGAGAGGGGTCATGGACTCAACTCCTACTGAGTCACCCTCAGAGAGTGGGGGTCAGGATCAACTCCTACTGAGTCACCCTCAGAGAGGGGGTCATGGATCAAACTCCTACTGAGCACCCTCAGAGAGTGGGGTCATGCAGGATCAACTCCTACTGGTCACCCCTTCAAGAGTGGGGTCATTGATCAACTCCTACTGAGACACCCTCAGAGAGTGGGTCATGCCAGGATCAACTCCTACTGAGTCACCCTCAGAAGAGTGGGGTCATGGATTCAACTCCTACTGAGTCACCCTCAAGAGTGGGTCATGGATCAACTCCTACTGAGTCACCCTCAGAAGAGTGGGGTATGGCAGGATCAACTCCTACTGAGCACCCTCAGAAGTATGGATACTCACTGAGTATCAAGAGTGGGTCATGATCAACTCCTTACTGAACACCCCTCAAGAGTGGGGTCATGGATCAACTCCTACTGAGTCACCCTCAGCGAGTGGGTCATGGCCAGGGATCAGCCATTATTGACGGCCACCTGAAGGGAGAGTGGGAGGATGGATTTGGATGGAACACACTCATTCACCCTCTCCCTCCCTCTCCTTCCCCCTCCTCTTCCCAATCTCCCTCCCTCCTCTCTTTCCCTCCTCCCTCCCTCTTCTCCCCTCTCTCCCTCCTCTCCCCCTCTCTCTCTTCTCTCTCCCTCCCTCCTCCCTCCTCTCTCTTCTCTCCCCCCCAGGTAAAGGTCTCCAACATCAGTTGGATTGTTCCATGGTGCTGTAGCTCCTGCAGCACCTCCAACCACCAGCACCTGGAGCTCGCCTGCAGCAGGCAAGCACCAAGCTACCCATGCCGGCACGGAGCCTCTTCCTGGCTAGAGGAGAGCTTATCACCCCAATAACCATACACCATGTCTTGGGGGTCCATAAATCTTCCAGTATCTGAATGCAAGTTGGGGCCTCTCAACTGCCACCTCTGTGGGCCAAAAACGAGGTATTATGACCACTCCTGTAGGAGCTTTAGGTCCTCCTCTTACCCATAGGTCTCCCTTACCTTATACCTCTACCCTTATACGTCCTCCTCTTACCCTATAGGTCCTCCTCTTACCCTATAGGTTTCTCCTCTTACCCTATAGTCCTCTCTTACCCTATAGACCTATAGTCCTCCTCTTACCCTATAGGTCCTCCTCTTACCCTATAGTTCTCCTCTTACCCTATAGGTCCTCTCTACCCTATAGGTCCTCCTCTTACCCTATAGTCCTCCTCTTAACCCATAGGTTCTCCTCTTACCCCATAGGTCTCCTCTTACCCCATAGCGTTCTCCTCTTACCCCATAGTTCCTTCCTCTTACCCCATAGCTCCTCTTACCATAGGTCCTCCTCTTACCCATAGGTTCTCTCTTACCCTATAGACCTCCTCTTACCCCATAGGTTCTCCTCTTACCCTATAGGTCCTCCTCTACCCCCATAGGTCTCCTCTTACCCTATAGGTCCTCCTCTTACCCCATAGGTCCTCCTCTTACCCTATAGTCCTCCTCTTACCCTATAGTCCTCCTCTTACCCTATAGGTCCTCATCTTACCCCTACAGGTCCTTCCTCTTACCCTATAGGTCCTCCTCTTACCCTATAGGTCCTCCTCTTACCCTATAGGTTCTCCTCTTACCCCATAGGTTCTCCTCTTACCCCATAGGTTCTCCTCTTACCCCATAGGTTCTCCTCTTACCCCATAGGTCCTCCTCTTACCCCATAGGTCCTCCTCTACCCCATAGGTTCTCCTCTACCCTATAGTTCTCCTCTACCCTATAGTCCTATAGGTCATCCTCTTACTCTATAGGTCCTATAGTTCTCCTCTTACCCTATAGTTCTCTTCTTACCCTATAGGTTCTCCTCTACCTATAGGTCCTCCTCTTACCCCATAGGTCCTCCTCTTACCTATAGACCTCCTCTTACCCCATAGGTCCTCCTCTTACCCTATAGGAACCTATAGTTCTCTAAAGGACCAAACTAACATGTTGATGCTGAGATATGGAACCAAAGCCAGAGACTGTAGAATGTTCTAGACTGTTAGAACCTTTATACACTCTAGAACCTCTGGACTTTAAGGACCTTTTTAGATCCTACCAGAATCAACCTGAACAAAAATATAAAAACGCACAAACGATTTTACTGAGTTACAGTTCATATAAGGAAATCAGTCATGTAAATAAATTCATTAGGTCCTAATCTATGGATTTCACATGACTGTGCAAGGGTGCAGCCTTGGAGGCATAGCCCCCCCCCCCCCCGGTCTGCAGGTGATGAAGCCAGATGTGGGGGTCCTGTGCTGAAGTTGGTTTACATGTGGTCTGGCAGTGTTGAGCCGTTGGCAGACGTACTGCCAAATGTCTAAAACGACATTGGAGGTGGCTTGTAGTAGAGAAATTAACATTCAATTATCTGGCAACAGCTCTGGTGGACATTCCTGCTGTCAGCATGCCAATTACACTCTCCCTCAACTTGAGACATCTGTAGCATTTTAAAGTGACCTTTTATTGTCCCCAGCACAAGGTGCACCTATGTAATGATCATGCCGTTTTAATCAGCTTCTTGATTATGCCACACCTGTCAGGTGGATGGATTATCTTGGCAAAGGAGAAATGCTCACTAACAGGAATGTAAACACATTTGTGCACAAAATTTGAGAGAAATAAGCTTTTTGTGCGTATAAAACATTTCGGGTATCTTTTATTTCAGCTCATGAAACAAGGGACCAACACTTTTTAACATGATACGTTTTATATTTTTGTTCAGTGTAATTCCAAATGCATCTTTTGCACTTGTCTATCTACCAAAAATAACAATTCTATAATTGTGTGTTTTTGAATATAAACACAATTTAATGCCAAATATTGTAATCGAGATCAACATTATTCTTCGTGTACGGTATACGTGTTTTGTGTTTTGCATCTTTCAAATAGGAAATTGAAAAAGCACTCGTGCATCTGAGTTTATCTTTTGTTGCAGGTGCACGGTAACAGTTGAATAACATGAGACAAAAAAGGATAAACCTACACACACTGCTCCTTTAAGCTTTACGTATCGACCTCCCGTCCAATCAGAGGCTGATACATAAAGCTTATTACAGAGCAGTGAGCATTCTTTTTTTTCTTCTCAAATCTTAAAATAGGGAAAGCACTTGCRCATCTGAGTGGGCTTTTGTTGCAGGTGCGTGGGAATCATTTGTGGCRATCTTAAAGAAAATGACTTGCACACTGCTCTTGCCAGTGTTACTTAGATTTGTTAAGCTTTTATGTAATGGACCTGTTGTCCTTCCTCAGAGCTTTTTTGGTGTGTTTTTGAATCCTGCCCATTAAAATGTTGTGAACAATTTGTTTTCTCATGTCTTTGTCWTGTCAGAAAATGTGTATGTTGAATGTTAATGTTTATTTACTTATTCACTTTTTATAGTCCCAGTCAGTGATTTTTCCAGTCATGTGATCAGCTCATTAACATAACGTAATAGATATATATATTTTTTTAGGACAGCATTTATGACATCACTCACTATGACATCATTTTTCCTTCTCTGTGTTCCATAAGCAGTGTTCTAGAATGTCTCATTGTACTGTGTGTTTACTTGGCAACCGTCAGATGCCTAAACAAAGAGACTAGGGGCTGTTCTCTCTCCACAGAGCTAATGCTCTGGTTTCAGCCTTTACTAGTTCCCAACGCTAAGGCTTCAATCCCGTTTCTCCCACCCTTCTCCCAAAGTGTACACTTGCGGACTTCCCGTCATGGATTTAACAATGGTGGAAACTCCGTCCAGCCGATGCGTACACCAATCCAATGCTTTTAAATTACATTATTGGGATTGTGCAAGTGCACACTTTTTGGGTGAAAGGTGGATAATTTTGTTTCTACGTCATTTCAATGAAACGTGGAATAGACGTTGAATAGATGTCTGTGCCCAGTGGGTAAGTTCTGGTTTCAGGGCACAGTCTCGGACTGTCCAGCTATTTCCCATGGAATACAAACTGCCAGTTAGAAACATTCAAGTGACCAATGGCATTAGGAGAGCGCTATAGTAATTGGAGAGTTGATTGGCCAATTGAGAACAACATGTCTTCACTGCTAAACCTGTTTTGACGATCTGCTGTGTGGCCGCGCCGGTGTATGTCCGTATCTAGGGTCATTTTGCTCCGTCCACTGGGCAGCGAGGACCGACTCACTGTCAGACTAATCTAGGATACTGACAACTCTATTCTCTACACTGACTTTACCCAGCTAAGTGTTTACTTAAAGGGAAGATCTGTGGTGCAGCAGTTGAACTAAGTTCATGAGGCATTCATAAGTTATGATTTAACAATCAATGGCTATTTGATTAAAATGCTTGTACCAATTGTAGATTGCCCCTTTTAATTGTGACTGATACAGTGGCACACACTGCAGGTAATTACTGGGAGGGAAACCACTTTAATTCAAAGACAAGTACTATGGTGCCAAGGGAGGTACAAGCTGAGCTGTTATCTACCCTTAACACACTCCCTTCACACACAGCCTGCCCACAAGCATGACATCATGGCACACAGAGGCTGCATCATATTGTAGGCAACCCTTTTCATTCGTTTGATATTGCTTTTCCTCCTCTATTCTACAGTCAATATAGGGCTATCAACAATAATCTATTCCACTCTCTCTCTCTCGTCACACCTGAGCGAGCCGCGCTGGGGGTGTCCACGCATGCGCACCACTCTCCCTACGCACTCCCGCTCAACCGGTGTCGGGAGAAGCTCGTGCCAGTTCTACGGGTAGGTCCGTAGGAGAGGTGTGCGCTGGCAAAGGATCCGTTTCTTCTCCTGCTATACCGAACTCCATTCTCCTCGGTTTGACTAGGAATATATCTGCGCGTGCATGCCCCGATTTAACGGTAAGTTTTTTTGTGACAATAAACGGTATTTGCACATTTTTTTKGTCGCCAACGGTTTGGCAGTGGAACTACTCATCTCACACTCGGTCATGTGGTTAGCTGTGCCTACCATGTCATAAAACGATGACACTTCAGGGGATTGTAGTGTATACCTAGTGTTAGTAATCATACTGTCATCCTCAGCTGTCCTTTTTGGCGTTAGTTTGGTTCAATAATAGTGACCATGTGCAGCCGGATTTCCATCCACCAGCTCTAGTTGCGGTCATCTGCGTTTGTTTCATTAGCTTCATTTTTTTATTTTATTTTTCTTGTAAAATAATAATAATAATAATAATTGCCACCGCAGGTCTCCATATGGTGTAATTGCAGACCGTAATTCGGGGCGTTTCTTGATGTGGGCGTTTTATTGATATCAGGGAACAACCATTGGTGCCTGCCATCGGTCAGTTCCGGTGTTATGAGACTGATTGGTTTTCGACACAGATTATTTGTTTACATAGCAGGTTAGGGGATTTAGCATGGCAGGTTAGGGGAATGAGGTTAAGGTTAGGAAAATGKTTAGGCTTAACTACAATCATACACGAAAGAAACGCCCATAGACCAATGACGAGCGTCAATGGGCGTAACTTMCCATCAATAAACACCGATATCAGAAAACATCCCTAATTGCTGTCTGTTTACACCCTTCTCGCGATCTGACCAATGACGTGTATAAACCCYGTATTGCTCATGCTATGTTTTAGCCAATGAGAGGCTTTGAAGCTAGCACTCGGCCGTCCAGTAGGAGAAGTCCTCCATAAGAATGAATGGGATTCTACAGTATTTAATTTAAATGTTTCAAGGACAAAAWKRAAWKKWWTTWARKWWTTTTTTKTTKTTGTTGTTGTGGGGACAGTAACATTAGAACTTTCAAACAAATTATACTTTAATAAGGACGTTTTGTAAAAGTTTATTTTTTAATTTACTCACCTTATAATATATATATWTWTTTTTTAAGTACGCATGAAGGTGTCTATAATAGAATAAACAAATGTAGACATTAATAACTGTATTTCTATAACTTGCTAAATATGTTTACATTGGAGGAGGAGAACCAAGATGGCGGAGCGGTGGCTTCAAAACAGCACTCCCTGTTAGTCATCTAGTGTGTATAAATCATTGAATCTGACTGTAATATTGTTGTCAATGACCAGCCTCTGTATGGAGTTAAACATGGGCCAACATTATGGGCGGGCCTTAGGGGGCCTGGTGCGCCCGTCCAAATAAAATATTGAAATATTGTTCATTTATTTGACTGAGACGCGCCTCGACAGAAAACACATCAATCTCTGATAAGAGTGAAACAGCTCCTCTCTGTCTCAGTATGTGTAGACCATGTATCTGATGCTGTCTGGACAGTGAAACAGCACCTCTCTGTCTCAGTATGTGTAGACCATGTATCTGACATGCTGTCTGGACGTGAACAACTCTCTTGTTCAGTAATGTGTAGACCATGTATCTGATAGCTGTGGACAGGGAAACAGCACTATCTGTCTCAGTATGTGTAGACCATGTGATCTGGTGCTGGTCTGGAAGTGGAAACAGACTCTTTGTCTAGTATGTGTAGACAGTATCTGATGCTGTCTGACCAGTGAAACAGCACCTCTCTGTCTCAAGTATGTGTTAGACCCATGTATCTGGTGCTGTTGGGACAGTGAAACAGCACTTCTTGTCTCAGTATGTGTAGACAGTATTGATGCTGTCTGGACGTGAACAGCACTCTCTGTCTCAGTATGTGTGACAAGGTAAATGTGCTGTCTGGACAGTGAACAGCAACTTCTGTCTCAGATGTTAGAAGACTCTGATCTGTTGACAGGGAAACAGCACCTCTCTGTCTCATGTATGTTGTAGAACCATGTATTGATGCGTCTGGACAGTGAAACAGCTCCTCTCTGTAGTATGTGTAGACATGTATTCTGATGCTGTCTGGACCAGTGAACAGTCTCTATGTCTCAGTATGTTGTAAAACCATGTATTGATGCTGTCTGACAGTGAACAGCACCTCTCTGTCTCAGTATGTGTAGATCATGTATCTGATGGCTGTCTGGACAGTGAAAAAAAAAAAACAAAAAGCCCCATTCTGCTCAGTATGTGTAGACCGATGTACGAGCTGTCTGGACAGTGAAACGCACTCTCTGTCTCAGTATGTGTAGACTGATGTATCTGATGCTGTCCTGGGAACAGTGAACCAGCAACTCTGTCTAGTATGTGTAAGACTCATGTATCTGAATGCTGTCTGGGACAGTGAAACAGACCTCTCTGTTCAGTAATGTGTAGACATGTATCTGATGCTGTCTGGAGTGGAACAGCACTTTGTTCAGTATGTGTAGACAGGTATCCTGATGCTGTCTGGACCGTGAAACAGGCACCTCTCTGTTCAGTATGGTGTAGACATGTATCTGATGCTGTCTGGACAGTGAAAAGCATCTTGTCCAGTTATGTTGTAGACCATGTATCCTGATCTGTCTGGACGAAACAGCACCTCTCGTTCAGTAAGTGGTGTAGACATGTATCTGATGCTGTCTGGACAGTGAAACAGCACCTCTATGTCTAGTATGTGTAGACGCTACACGCACACACAAGTATGATGCTCTGGAAGGGAAAAGCACCTCTCGTCTCAGTATGTGTACATTATCTGATGCTGTCTGGACGTGAAACAGTCCTCTCTGTCTATATGGTGTAGACCATGTTATGTGATGCTGTTCCTGGGACGTGAAACAGCACTCTCTGTCTCAGTATGTGTAGACCATGTACTGATCGCTGTCTGGACAGTGCAACGCACCTCTCTGTCTAGTAAATGTGTAGACCATGTATCTGATGCTGTCTGGACAGTGAAAACAGCACTCTCTGTTCAGTATGTGTAGACCAGGGTATCTGATGCCGTCTGGACAGTGAAACAGCACTCTCTGTCTCAGTATGTGTAGACCAGGTTATCTGATGCGGTCTGGACAGTGAAACAGCACTCTCTGTCTCATAATGTGTGACCAGGTATTGATGCTGTTTGGAGGGAACAGCACCTTCTCTGTTCAGTATGTGTAGACCATGTATCTGATGCTGTCTGGACAGTGAACAGCCCTCTCTGTCTCAGTATGTGTAGAACATGTAACTGATGCTGTCCTGGACAGTGAAACGCATCTATGTCTCAGTATGTGTTAGACCATGTTCTGATCTGGTTGGAAGGTGAAACAGCACTCTCTGTCTCAGTATGTGTAGACCAATGTATCTGATGCTGTCTGGAAGTGAAGACAGCCTCTCTGTCTCAGTAATGTGTAGAACCATGTTATATGAAATGCGTCGGAAGTGAACAGCACACTCTGTCTCAGTAATGTGTAACCATGGTAGCTTTATGCTGTCTGGACAGTGAACAGTCCTCTCTGTCTCAGTTATGTGTAGACAAGGTATCTGATGCTGTCTGGACAGTGAAACGCACCTCTCGTGTCAGTATGTGGTAGACCATGTATTGGTGGTCTGGGAAAGGTGAAACATCCTCTCTGTCTAGTATGTGTAGACCATGATCGAATGCTGTCTGGACATGGTTTGGGAAAAACAGCTCCCCTCTGTTCAGTATGTGGTAGACCATGTATCTGATGCTGTATGGACAGTGAACAGCGTACCCTCTGTCTCAGTATGTGTAGACATGTAGCTGTGAGCTTTGGACGTGGAAACAGCACCTCTCTGTCTCAGTATGTGATAACCATGTAATCTGAATGCGTCTGACAGTGAAACAGCCTCTCTGTCTCAGTATGTGTAGACATGTATCTGAGCTGTCTGGACAGGGAAACAGCACTCTCTGTCTCAGAAATGTGTAGACCATGTAATCTGGTGCGTGTCTGACAGTAAACAGCACCTCTCTGTCTCAGTATGTGTAGACCACGTGATCGATGCTGTCTGGACAGTTGGAAAAACACGCTCTCTGTGTCTCAGTATGTGATAAACCATGTACTCGTGCTGTCTGGACAATGAAAACAGCACTCTCTGTCTAGTATGTGTAGACCAGTATCTGATGCATGTCTGGACAGTGAAACAGCCCTCTCTGTCTCAGTATGTGTAGACCATGTATCTGATGCTGTCTGGACAGTGAAAACAGCACCTCTCTGCTCTCAGTATGTGGGTAGACCAGGTACTGATGCTGTCTGACAGTGAAAAGCACCTCTCTGCTCTCAGATGCTGTAGACATGTACATCTTGCATGCTGTTGTGGACAGGGAAACAGCGCTCTCTTGTCTCAGTATTGTAAGCTTATCTGATGCTGCGGACAGGAGGAAACAGCTCCTCTCGTCTCAGTATGTGCTAGACCATGTATCATGATGCTGTCTGACAGTGAAACAGCACCTCTACTTCTCAGTAGTGTAGACCATGTATCTGAATGCTGTTTGGACAGTGAAACAGCACTCTCTGTCCCAGTATGTGTAGACCATGTATTGGTGCGTCTGGCAGGAAACAGCAACATCTCTGTCTCAGTATGTGTAGACAGGTTCTGATGCTGTCTGGAAGGGAAACAGCCACTCTCTGTCTCAGTGTGGTAGGACCAGGTATTGAATGCTGTCTGGAAGGAAACAGCACCTCTCTGTCTAAGTATGTGTAGACCATGTATCTGATGGCTGTTGGACAGTGAAACAGCGCCTCTCTGTCTAGTATGTTGTAGACAAGGTATTCTGATGCTGTCTGGACAGGGAAACCAGCACTCTCTGTCTCAGTATGTGTACGACCAGGTATCTGATGCTGTCTGGACAGTGAACAGCGCCTCTGTTAGTATGTTAGACATTATCTGGTTGCTGTCTGGAAGTGAAACAGCACCTCTCTGTCTCGTAATGGTGGACCAGGTATCTGATGCTGTCTGGGACAGGGAAAAGCACTCTCTGTCTCAGTATGTTGTAGACCATGTATCTGATGTGCTGGACAGTGAAACAGCTCCTCTCTGTCTCAGTATGTGTAGACTGTATTCTGATGCTGGTCTGGCAGTGTTAAACAGCACCTCTTGCTCAAGTAGTGTGACATGTATCTGATGTTGTTGGCAGTGAAACAGCACTCTCTGTCTCAAGTATGTTGTAGACCATGTATTGAAATTGCTGTCTGGACGGGAAACAGCACCTCTCTGTTCAGTATGTGTAGACTTGTTAATTGATGCTGTCTGGCCAGGCGTGCACCGTTGCTGAGTGTGGGTCATTTTGGGTGCCTGTTGCCGGTTGTGCAGTGTTTTGGCTGATTTTAGTTGCTATGGAGGCGAGACGATCACCCCAGGTTAGGAGTTGTTTATTGAACACTGCTTTTTTATTTGCAGTAGTGCTAAGAGGCGCGTAAACAACACAAGCAATCAACAACAGCACTTCTGTTAGTATGTGTAGACATGTTCTGGATGCTGTCTGGACCGGGAAACAGCCCTCCTGTCTCAGTTATGTGTAAGACATGATCTGATGCTGTCTGGACAGTGAAACAGCACGTTTCTGTCTCAGTATGTGTAAAGACGATCGTGATATCTCAGATTAGCATGTCTGGACTAGTGAAAAGACCCCTCTGTCTCGTATGTTGTAGACATGTAATCTGATCTGTCTGACAGTGAAATCAGCACCTCTTGTCTCGTATGTGTAAGCCATGTATTGGTGCTGTCTGGAAGTGAAACAGCACCTTCTGTTCAGATATGTGTAGACCATGTATCTGGATGCTGGGTTCTGGACAGTGAAAAGGCACATCTCTGTCTCAGTTGTGTAGACATGTAATCTGATGCTGTCTGGACAGTGAAACCACTCTTGTCTCAGTATGTGTGACCATGTATCTGAATGCTGTCTGGACAGTGAAAGCAGCAACATCTCTCTGTCTCAGTATTGAGAAAATGTCTGATGCTTGTTCTGGACAGTGAATACAGCACCTCTTGTCTCATGTAATGTGTAGACCGTCGTATTGAATGCTGTCTGGACCAGTGAAACAGCACCTCTCTGTCTCAGTATGTGTAAGGACCATGTATCTGATGCTGGTCTGGGACAGTGAGACAGCACCTCTCTGTTCTCAGTAAGGTGGTAGACAGGTCTCTGATGCTGGCTGGAACAGGGAACAGCACTCTCTGCCTCAGTATGTGGTAAGACGCATGTATCCTGATGCTGTCTGGACAGTGAATACCAACCTCTCTGTTGCAGTATGCTGGTGACCATCGTAATCCTGATCGCTGTCTGGACAGCTGAAACAGAACTCTCTCGTTCAGTATTGCTAGACCATGATATCTGATGCCTGGTCTGGACCGTGAAACAGCACCTCTCTGTCTCAGTATGTGTAGACAGGTATCTGAATGCTGTCTGGACAGGGACCAGCTCCTCTCTGTCTCAGTCATGTGGTATGACCATGTATCTGATGTGTCTGGAGCAGTGAAACAGCACTTCTGTCTCCGATGTGTAGAACATGTAATCTGATGCTGTCTGGACAGTGTAAACAGCACTCTCTGTCTCAGTATTGTGTAGAACTATGTATCTGATGCTGTCTGGAAGTGGAAAACAGCACCTCTCTGTCTCAGTAATGTGTAGACAGGTTTATTGATTTGCTGTCTGGACAGTGAAACAGCACCTTCTGTCTCAGTATGTGTAGACCATGTATTGATGCTGTCTGGACATGAAACAGCACCTCTCTGTCTCAGTCTGGTAGGAACCGTACTGATGCTGTCTGGCCAGTGGAAACAGACCTCTCTGTCTCAGTAATGTGTAGACCAGATGTATCTGATGCTTGTCTGGACAGGGAAACAGCACGCTTCTGTCTGAGTAATGTGTAGACATGTATCTGATGCTGTCTGGACAGTGAAACAGCACCTCTCTGTCTCAGATAGTTTGTAAGACATGTATCTGATGCTGTCTGGACAGTGAAAGACCTCTCTGTTCAGTAGTTGTGTAGACGATGTATCTGATGCTGTCTGGACAGTGAAACAGCTCCTCTCTGTCTCAGTCTGTGTAGACCACTGTAATCTGGTGCTGTTGGAGTGAACAGGCTCCTCTCTGTCCAGTATGTGTTCTACCCATGTATCTGATCTGTCTGGACAGTAAACAGCCCTCTTTCAGTATGGTGTAGAACCTGTAATTGAATGCTGTTGGACAGGGAAGCACCTCTCTGTCTCAGTATGGTGTAGACAGGTTTGATGCTGTCCTGGACATTTGTGAAACAGCACTCTCTGTCTAAGTATGTGTAGAACGCATGTATCTGGTGCTGTCTGGCAGTGAAACAGCACCTCTCTGTCTCAGTAATGTGGAGCCAATCTATCTGCTGCTGTTCTGGACAGTGAAACAGCACCTTCTGTCCAGTATGTGTAGACATGTATCTGATGCTGTCTGGACAGTGAAACAGCATTCTCGTAATCAGTAATGTTAGGACCATGTATCTGATGCTGTCTGGACAGTGAAACAGTCCTTCTCTTATCAGTTATGTGTAGACCATGTATTCTGGTGCTGTCTGGACAGTGAAAAAGTCCTCTCTGTCTCAGTATGTGATAACCATGTAATCTGATGCTGTTGGACAGGAAACCGCACCTCTCTGTCTCAGTATGTGTAGACTTGTATCTGGTGCTGTTTCCTGTCAGACAGCATAATGATACTGGTCTACACATACTGAGACAGGAGAGGTGCTGTTTTCCTGTCCAGACAGCATAGATACAAGGTCTACACATACTGAGACAGAGAGGTGCTGTTCCTGTCAGACAGCATCCAAAGATACATGGTATACACATACTGAGAAGAGAGAGCTGTTTCCTGTCCAGACAGCACAGATAACATGGTCTACACATACTGCGAAGAGAGGAGCTGTTTCACTGTAGGACAGCATCAGATAGCATGGTCTAGACATACTGAGACAGCGAGGTGCTGTTTTCACTGTCCCAGACAGTCAAGATACATGGTCTAACATACTAGGAAGAAGAGGTGCTGTTTCACTGTCCAGACAGCATCAGATACATGGTCTACATCCTGAGACAGAGAGGTGCTGTTTCACTGGCCAGACAGGCACCAAGATACGTGGTCTATCACATATGAGACAGAGAGGTGCTGTTTCAACTGTCCAGACACACAGATACTGGTCTACAACATACTGAGACAGAGAGTGCTGTTCCCTGTCAGACAGCAATCAGATCAAGGTCTACACATCTGAGACAGAGAGGTGCGTTTTCCTGTCCAGACGCATCAGATACATGGTATACACATACTGAGACAGAGAGGAGCTGTTTACTGTCAAGACAGAGCAGATACATGGTCTACACATACTGAGACGAGGAGGAGCTGTTTACTGTCCAGACAGCATCAAATGCATGGTCACACATATGAGACAGAAGGTGCTTTTTCACTGTGCGACAGCATCAGATACATGGTCTACAAGTACTGAGACAGAGAGGGCTGTTTCACTGTCAGAACAAGCATCAGATACATGTGGTCCTAACAACTGAGAGAGAGGTGTGTTTCCTGTCGCAGACAGCATCAGATACATGGTCTAACATTACTGAGACATGAGAGTGTGTTTTCCTGTGCCAGACAGCATCAGATACATGGTCTACCTACTGAGACAGAGAGGTGCGTGTTTCACTGTCCAGACCAGCATTCAGATACATGGTCTACACATACTGAGACAGAGAGGTGCTGTTTGTGCACTGTCATGAAAGCATCAGAGACATGGTGCTACACTACTGAGACAGAGAGGTGCTGTTCACTGTCCAGACAGCATCAGATACATGGTCTACAACATACTGATGACGAGAGGTGCTGTTTCCTGTCAGACAGCATCAGATCATGGTCTACACATAATGAGACGGGAGATGGTGTGTTTCACTGTCCAGACAGCATCAGATACTGGTCCTAACATATGGAGACGAGAGGTGCTGTTTTCCCTGTCCAGCAGCATCAGATACATGGTTACAACATACTGAGACAGAGAAGGTGCTGTTTCACTGTCAGAACAGCATAGATACAGTGGTCTACAACATACTGAGACAGAGAGGTGCTGTTTTTCATCTGTTCAGAACAGCATCAGATACATAGGTCTACACATACGAGACAGAGAGGTGCTGTTTCATGTCCAAGACAGCATCAGATACTGGTCTAACAATACGAGATCAGAGAGGTTGCTTGTTTCCCTGTCAGACACATCCAGATACATGGGTCTAACAACATACTAGAGACAGAGAGGTGCTGTTTTCAATGTCAGAAGCATCAATACATGGTCTACGACATACGTGAGCAGAGAGGTGCTGTGTTACTGTCCAGACGCACAGATACTGGTCAACACATACTGAGAAGAGGGTGGCCTGTTTCACTGTCGCAGACAGCATTCAGATACTGGTCTACACATACTGAGAACAGCGAGGTGCTGTTTCACTTCCCAGACAGCATCAGTATACATGGTCTCACATACTGAGACAGAGAAGGTGGCTGTTTCACTGTCCAGACAGCATGCAGATACAGTGGTCAGCAATACTGAGACAGAGAGGTGCTGTTTTCACTGTCAGCACATGGTCTGGGCACATACTGGACAGAGAGGTGCTGTTTCAGCTGTCCAGACAGCACAGATACCATGGTTACACATATGAGACAGAGAAGGTGCTGATTCACTGTCCAGACAGCATCAGATACATGGTCTCACATACTGAGACAGAGGGGTGCTGTTCACTGTCCAGACAGCATCAGATACCATGGTCTACAATTAATGAGACAGAGAGGTGCGTTTTCACTGTCCAGACAGCATCAGATACATGGTCAACATACTCGAGACAGAGAGGTTGCTGTTTCCCTGTCAGACAGATCAGATTACATTGGTCTAAATACTGCCGACAGAGAGGTGCTGTGTTCCACTGTCCAGACAGCATCAGATACAGGTCTAACATACTGAGACAGAGAGGTGCTGGTTCCTGTCAGACAGCATCAGATACATGGTATACACATACTGAGACAGAGAGGTGCTGGTTTTCACTGGCCAGACAGCATCCAGATACATGGTCTACACATAGACTGAGAAGAGAGGTGCTGTTTCACTGGCCAGACGCATCAGATACAATGGTCTAACATACTGAACAGAGAGGAGCTGTTTCACTGTCCAGACAGCATTAGATACCAGGTCTACACATATGAAGCAGAAGAGGTGCTGTTTCCTGTCCAGACAGCATCAGATACCTGGTCTACCATACTGAGACAGAGAGGGGTGTTAACTGTCCAGAGCACCCAGATACATGGTCTAACATACTGAGACAGAGGGGCGCTGTTTCACTGTCAGAAGCATCAGATGCTGGTCTACACATACTGAGACAGAGAGGTGCTGTTTTCCGTCAGACAGATCAGATACCTGGTGTCTACACATGACTGAGCAGAGAAGGCGCTGTTTCACTGTCCGCAGCAGATCAGATACATGGTCTACACAACGAGACAGAGAGGTGCTGTTTCCTGTACAGACAGCATCAGATACCTGGTCACACATACTGAGACGAGAGGTGCTGTTTCCCTGCGCAGACAGCATCAGATACCTGGTCTACACATACTGAGACAGAGAGTGCATGTTTTCTCTGTCAGACAGCACCAGATACATGGTCTACACATACTGAGACAGAGAGGTGCTGTTTCACTGTCCAGAACAGCATCAGATACATGGTCTCACATTACTGAGCATGAGAGGTGCTGTTCACTGTCCAGACAGCTCAGATACATGGTTACCCATTACTGAGACAGAGAAGGCCTGTTTCCCTCGTGTCAGACAGCATCAGATACATGGTTACACATACTGAGACGAGAGGCGCTGTTTCGCCTGTCCAGACAGGCATCAGAGTACATGGTTAACACATACTGAGACAGAGAGGAGCTGTTTCAGCTGTCCAGTACAGATCAGATACATGGTCTACCATACTGAGACAGAGAGGTGCCTGTTTTTCACTGTCCAGACAGCACAGATACATGGTTACACATACTGAGACAGAAGAGGAGCTGTTTACTGTGCAGAACAGCAAATCAAGATACATGGTCTACACATACTGGACAGAGAGGTGTGTTTCACTGTCCAGACAGCATCAGATACTGGGTCTCACATACTGAGAGAGAGGAGCTGTTTCATTGTCAGACAGAAATCATGATACATGGTCTAGCACAGTCTGAGACAATGAGGGTGCTGTTTCAATGTCCAGAAGATGCAGATACATGGTCCTCACATACTGAGTACAGAGAGGTGCTGTTTCACTGTCAAGACAGCATCAAGATACATGGTGCCTACACAGTACTGAGAAGAGAGGTTGCTGTTCAACTGTCGCAGACAGCATCAGATACATGGTCTACACAATACTGGAGACAGGAGGAGCTGTTTTCAATGTCCCAGACAGCATCAAGATACATGGTCTACATCATACTGAGAAAGAGAGGTGCTGTGTTCAATGTCAGACAGCATAGATACATGGTCTACACATACTGAGACAGAGGGGAGCTGTGTTCCTGTCTGCAGACAGCATCAGATACATGGTCTACACATCACTGAGACAGAGAGGAGCTTGTTTCACTTCAACAGCACCAGATACATGGTCTACACATACTGACACAGAGAGGTGCTGGTTTCACTGCCAGACGCATTCAGATCTGTTCTACACATACTGAGACAGAGAGGCGGCTGTTTCAATGTCCCAGACAGCATCAGCTACATGTCTTACAATACTGAGACAGAGGGGTGCGTTTCACTGTCCAGACAGCATCAGATACATGGGTCTACACCATACTTGAGACAGAGAGGTGCTGTTTTACACTGTCCAGACAGCAATCAGATACATGGTCTACACATTATGAGACAGAGAGGTGCTGTTCAACTGTCAGAAGCATAGATAGCATGGTCTAACATACTGAGGACAGAGAGGGTGCTGGTTCAACTGTCAGACAGCTGCAGATCATGGTCTACACTACTGCGACAGAGGGTGCTGTTTCACTGTCCAGCAGCATAGATACATGGTCTACCCATACTGAGACAGAGAGGTGCCTGTTTCCCTGTCCAGACAGATCAGATACTGGTATACACATACTGAGACAGAGAGGTGCTGTTTCACGCTGTCCAGACAGCATCAGATACTGGTTACACATACTGGAGACAGCGAGGTTGCTGTTTACTGTCGAGACAGCATCAGATACTGGTCTACACATACTTGAGACAGACGAGGTGCTGTTTCACTGTCCAGACAGCATAGATACATGGTCTACACATACTGAGACCAGAGAAGGTGCTGTTTCACTGTCCAGAACAGCATCAGATACATGGTCTTACACTACTGAGACAGAGGTGCTGTTTCACTGTCAGACAGCATCAGATACATGGTCTACACATTAGTGAGAACAGAGAAGGAGCCTGTTTACTGTCCAGACAGCATAAGATTACATGGTTACACATAACTGAGACAGAGAGGGTGCTGTTTCCCTGTCCAGACAGCATCAGATTACATGGTCTACAACATACTGAGACAGAGAGGTCTGTTTTCACTGTCTCAGACAGCATCAAGATTACATGGTCTACACATACTAGACAGAGAGGTGCTGTTTCCCTGTCGCAGCAGCATCAGATCCATGGTCTACATACTGAGACAGAGAGGTGCTGTTTCACTGTCGCAGACAGCATCAGATACATGGTCTACACATACTGAAGCCAGAGAGGTGCTGTTTCCTGTCCAACAGCATAGATTACATGGTTCTACACATACGAGCATGAGAGGTGCTGTTTACTGTCGAGAAGCATAGATACATGGTTCTACACTACTGAGAACAAGAAGAGGTGCTTGTTTCACTGTCCCGACAGGCATCAGATACTGGTTACACATATGAGACAGAGAGGTGTGTTTCAATGTCCACAGCCATCAGAATACATGGGTCTACGACATACTGACAGAGAGTGCTGTTTCACTGTCCCAGACACGCATAGATACATGGTCTACACATACTGAGACAGAGAGGTGTGTTTCACTGTCCAGACAGCAAATCAATACATGGTCTCCACATACTGAGACAGAGAGGTGCTGTTGTCACGTCCAGACAGATCAGATACATGGTTAAACATCTGAGACAGAGAGGAGCTGTTTTCACTGTCCAGACGCATCAGATACATGGTCTACCCATATGAGACGAGAGGGCTGTTTCACTGTCAAGGCAGGACAGCATAGATACATGGTCTACAATATGAGACAGAGAGGTGCTTGTTCCTGTCAGACAGCATCAAGATACATGGTCTCCACATCTGAGACAGAGAGGTGCTGTTTCACTGTCAGACAGCATCAGATACTGGTTTACACAACTGAGACAGAGAGGTGCTGTTTCACTGTCCAGACAGCATAGATACGGGTCTACACTACTGAGACAGGAGGTGCTGTTTCAGGCTGTCCAGACAGCACCAGATACATGGTCTACATACTGAGATCAGAGAGGTGCTGGTTTCTGTCACACAGATCAGATACCTGGTCTACACTACTGAGACGAGTAGGTGCCTGTTCACTGTCCAGACAGCACAGATACATGGTCTACACATACTGAGACAGAGAGGTGCTGTTTCCCTGTCCAGAAGCATCAGAATACATGGTCTACACATACTGAGACAGAGAGGTGCTGTTTACTGTCCAGACAGCATCAGATACAATGGTTCTACACATCTGAGACAGAGAGGTGCTGTTTCCTGTCAACAGCAATCAGATACTGGTCTACACATACTGAAGACAGAGGGGACCCTGTTTCACTGTCCAGAAGCATCAGATACATTGGTTACACATACTGAGACAGAGAGGTGCTGTTTACTCTTATCAGAGATTGGATGTTTTTCTGTGAGGCGCGTCTCAGTCAAATAAATGAACAATATTTCAATATTTTTATTTTGGAGCGGGCGCACGGCCACCTAAGGCGCCATAAGTGGCCCATGTTACTCATACGAGGCTGGTCATTGACAACAATATTACAGTCAGATTAATGATTTTATACCACTAGATGAACTAAACGGGAGTGCGTTTGAAGTCCCCGCTCCGCCATCTTGAGTTCTCCTCCTCAATGTAAACTATTTTAGCAAGTTATAGAAATAAGGTTATTAATGTCTACATTTGTTTATTCTATTATAGACACCTTCAATGCGTTACTTAAAAAATTATTATATTTTAAGGTGACGTAAATTAAAAATAAACTTTTTACAAAACGTCCTTATTAAAGTATAATTGTTTGAAAGTTT
>NW_019946168.1:23999-32240 GCF_002910315.2 Salvelinus sp. IW2-2015
AACAATACCCAGCATGGGGAAATAACTATGCTTGATTAAATCTGAACATAGCAGTTCACACCATGAAGAAGAAGACAAGGTGCCAATGTAAGTCCATGAATGGTTGGTCTATTAGGATTATGTTGCACATCATCTACCATTACAGATTACAACCATGCAGTAACAAACTACACATTAATTAAGTAACTAGATACTAACAAGCTGCATTCGGACCTAACTACATTTTGATAAAATTTTGGTCGAAATTGAGTTAGGACGAAATCCGGGTGTGCAGTAATCTATTTTATCTTTGACAAAGTGTCCTGGTTTCAATTGGATTCCGTTCAGAAGAAAAGGGAGTGTTAAAATGTGCAGTAATACACATCAGCAAGTGAAAACCAAGGCAAAACGTAGTAAGTACTAAGAGTTACTGTTACTCTCTTGTTTCCAACGTGTTTTCACTACAGCACTTGCAATTGATGTCTTGGTATTCTATGGGCTCCAAGTTCACCATTTCCAAACATGACACACACATGAGACAGCCAGGATCAAGTTTGTACCAAATAAACATGACACTATCTCACTGGAAAACCTATGGTTGACTCACATTGAGACGCAAATAGCCTAGATTAATCGTAAGATAGCAAACAGAAATGTAAAAGTTAGCTAACATAAAGCCAACTGACAGAATTATAACTATAATTATTACAAGTCACAATATTTCTTAAGTGATAAATATTCTCCATGATATAAATCGTTATCCTTCATACCGAAAAAGTGGAAACGGCCTCGGAAGCAAAAACTGCTCAGCCGAAAAGTGGTAGGTCACACAGGCTACAGAATGGGACCTCCGAATTCTGGAGCCCAGAGCGCGTAAAAATTGTCTGTCCTCGGTTGCCACACCTCACACCGAGTTCCAAACTGCCTCTGCAAGCAAACTTCCAGCACAAGAACTGTTGTCGGAGCTTCATTAAATGCTTCTGAGCCACCGCACACAAGCCAAAGATCACCATGCCAAGGCAAGCGTGGCGGAGTGGTGTGAATCTAGCGACATTGCGACTTGAGCATGGAACACTTCTCTGGAGTGATGAATCACGTTCACCATCTGGCAGTCTGACGGACAAATCTGGGTTTGGCGGATCCAGAGAGCGCTACCTGCCCCAAGCATAGAGTCAAATTGTAAAGTTTGGTGGAGAGAGAATAATGGTCTGGGCTGTTTTTCATGGTTTGTGCTAGGCCCCTTAGTTCCAGTGAAGGGAAATCTTAAATCTACAGCATAAAATGACATTCTAGACGATTTTCTGTGCTTCCAACTTTTCGGCAAAACAGTTTGCGAGCACCTTTCCTGTTCAGCATGACAATCCCCCGGCACAAAGCAGGTCCAAACATAAATAATTTTCGAGTCGGTGTGGAAGAACTTGACTGGCCTACACAGAGCGCCTTACCTCAACCCCATCGAACACCATCGGGATGAATTGGAACGCCGACTGCGAGCCAGGCCTAATCCACCCAACATCAGTGCCCGACCTCACACTGCTCTTGTGGCTGAATGGAGGCAAGTCCCCGCAGCAATGTTCCAACATCCAGTGGAAGCCTCCCAAAAGAGTTGAGGCTGTATTATAGCAGCAAAGGGGACAACTCCATTTATATGCCCATGATATTCGAATGAGATGTTCGATGAGCAGGTGTCCACATACTTTTGGTCAGTTAATGTAATATTAATTTGGAATTTAACAAAGTGACATCAGTAAGGGATCATACCTTCACTGCGTCAGTCTGTCATGGAAATAGCAGGTGTTCATAATCTTTATTACTCAGTGTAAATGTCTCATGAGCTCTTTGATTCTAAAGTCATTCCCGTAGAGACCCAAAAAAGAACCTTGTTTTGCTCAAATGTTTGTTTAGTTCTACTGTCGTAAGTATAGAGACCAAAATATACTCTTGTTTTGCTCCAATGTATGTTTAGTTCTACTTGAGTAACCATAGAGAACCCAAAATATGAGCTTATTTTCTCAAATATTTGCTTAGTTCTACTGTCGTAACCATAGAGACCCAAAATATAAGCTATTTTGCTCACAATATGCTTAGTTCTACTGTCGGGCCCCAAGAGACCCAAAATATGAGCTTATTTTGCTCCAATGTTTGCTTAGTTCTACTCGTCGAGTCCCCAAAATATAAGCTTGTTTTGATCCAATGTTATATTCATGCTTGCTTGGGCAGTGCGCCACCCTGAAGGAGCAGAGCATAATCGCCAAGACTTTATTATCATTATTAACCACTCGAGTCAATGTACGTGCCCCCGTGGAAATCTAATTAGCAAATAATAAACATTCACCATAAAAATCTGTTAGTCATCTTTTTTTTGCATGGCTGCCTCTCAATCCACCTGGCAGAACTACAGCGATGTTTTCCAGACCATTAACATGCCGAAAATTGGTGTCGTCAGGGAAAACGGCTGTAGAGTTCCGAAAGCCTTTGGCCGACAAACTACTATGACCCTTTTATGGAAAGAACAGCAAAGAAGACCTACAGCATTGCTCTATGACCCCCACAAGCGTCCCGGGACTCCGTCTGAAGTCGGTACAACCGATCTGCCAAATTCTATCTGTAGCGTCAGAACAGTTTGGGTTACACACTAATATGACCCCTTGTGGAGAGGTGAGTCTCTCACGAACACATACACATCAGTATATTTTGCTTAAGAACACCCATAAGCCTCACAAGACTCGTCTGAAGGTAGTCCGGTACGTTTAAAAAGATGAATGGAAGTAATATATATGGCGGTAGTTGTGTGCCTAAAAAATGGCATTAAATATGTGGCAAAAAATATAAAAATTATTTCCTGATCTTTCTTATATCTCTCAGATAAAGGACAGAATCTTTAAAACAAACTTCCTTTAGAATATATATTTTTTTTTTACAGATGTTCCATGTATGAATCTGTTATTCAATGCTTTCTATGGGCTAATAGCAGTAAGTAACAAGTAACAAAATCAATGTTTCCTCAAATAATATATATATATACATTTTATATATGAATAATATACACCTAAAGGGGTCCTAAAATTAAAAAATCAAATAGCTAAATTATCCTTGGTATGACCATTTTAAAACAATTCCATGTTAGCAAATCCATAATGTGTTTCTGCTTGTAGCAGGACACATTCTACAGGAATCCTTTTCTCTAGCTATGTCACATGATGTCATTAGAAAACACCTATTCAGTGAGGGTGTGTAATGCAAGTCAAGGTTTCCATGGATGAGTTTCAACAAGATGCATAACCAGCATTGTTAAAATAACCATTTTAATTATTTTAATAAATCCAAACATACCAGTTCTGCCCTAAAAGAAGAAAATGTTGTTCTGAGTAAATTAAGAATTAGATTAATTTGCACAGCATTGTTCTCAGGTTGGCGCCGCCCTTAGTCGACCCGTGTCTTGCATCCTACCTACTGTATGACACTTAAATCATAAAAAAATATATAATATCCTGATTGATGATTTATAAACTGTTCATAAACATCCTGATAAGAAATTAGTTAATCCAAAAAAGTAGAAGTGTGAGGTTTTTGTGTTATCTTCTCATTTGTTTAATGAATAACAGCAGTGCTGCTGCTCCTGTCACAAACAGGAATCCCTTTCCCATCATCTGCCTGCTGCCGCAGTGTGTCCCTGTAATGGGTGCGTGCTGGTGGCAGGAAGTCAGGCGCAGGGAAGAAGAACTTGGATATAACGGAGTCGTTTAATAAGTGCCCACAAAACTCCGAAAACCAAAATATACAAAATAATAAAAAGTGGTACAACACCGTCGTGCACCAGAACATTAAACTTGCACAAAACATACAAACAAACAATCACCACAAGGACCATGAGGGGAAACAGAGGGTTAAATACACAACATGTAATTGATGGGATTGGAACCAGTGTGATGAAGACAAGACAAAACCAATGGAAAAATGAAAAATGATCAGTGATGGATAGAAGGTCCGGTGACGTCGACCGCCGAAAAACCGCCCGAACAAAGAGAGGGACTGACTTCGGCGGAAGTCGTGACAGTCCCAAAGTGTCCTTCCCAACCACTTTCAACCCTCCAGATCATCGAATTTGCGCTAATTGTTTCATCCACAGCTACATTGCTACTTGCCAACACTGCCCAAACCATAATAACACAACAATGATATAATAGGATCCGTGTTTATGGTAGCAACATTTCCTTTACCATTTTTTTGTAAGTAGCCTAGCGCGTTAAGAGCATTGGGCCAAGTAACTGAAAGGTTGCAGGTTTGAAAAATATACATGTAATATTTTTCACATACTATGGTTCTGTACTCTGTCTTTTAAGAGCTCTACTTTGTCTTAAATAAAAGTTAAATTAAAAAATTAAATTAAAAAGTCTAAAAGCACTCTAAACTGATTGGTATGGGATGAAGGATACATTGCAGGACAGTGATTAACACACATTAACACAGAATAATTAACAAAATAATTGAATCTTAAGGGTGTTAGCAATCAAAGACGGAGTTGACAAGCCTTTTCTTACCGAGTACAACAGATCCTGTCCCCCCCTCAAAATAAAAGTTCTGAAAATATTGGAAAATTATTAATTTGACAATACCTAACAAAAAACAACCATTCTACCAGATCTTTCAGCACTCCATCAGACAAAAATCTGACAGTTACATTTTACAGAAGTATTCAAGTAGCAATGTGTTTGGTTTATAACTATAAAACGAATCAAAATGAACATATTTAACCTTAATTAGATTCTAGCTGAATCTACAAAAGATGGAGTTGACAGGTAATGATTGTGACCAGTATGATTGATCATGCTTGTTTAAAAATCTATCAAAAGTAGATTACTTTTTGGACATGAGTTGTCTTGTTGCACTACATGTAACGAGACATAAAGAAAAGGATGCTCATGGACCCTGCTCATGACCCTGCTCATGACCCTGCAATTACTGATTCATTCAGGATTTTAGACAAATCTGACAGAGTTGACTTTAATATGGCTAGGGGGCAGCATTTTCACGTTTGGATGAAAAGCATGCCAGAGTAAACTGCCTGCCTACTCAGTCCCAGTTGCTAATATATGCATATGATTAGTAGATGTGGATAGAAAACACTCTGACGTTTCTAAAACTGTTTGAATGATGTTTGTGAGTATAACAGAACTCATATGGCAGGCAAAAACCTGAGAAGAATCCAACCAGGAAGTGGCAAATCTGAGGTTTTAGTTTTTTCAACTCTTGGCCTATCGAATACACAGTGTCTATGGGGTCATTTTGCACTTCCTAAGCTTCCACTAGATGTCAACAGTGTTTAGAACCTTGTTTGATGCTTCTACTGTGAGGTGGGGGCGAATGAGAGGGGAATGAGTAAGGTCTCCCCAGAGTCACGAGCTGACCATGCGCGTTCATGAGAAAGTTAGCTGAGTTCCATAGCATTTCTGAAGACAAAGGAATTCTACGGTTGGAACATTATTGAAGATTTATGTTAAAAAGATCCTAAAGATTGATTCTATACATCGTTTGACATGTTTCTACGAACTGTAATATAACTTTTTGTCTGAACTTTTGCCTGGACCTGCCCGCGCGTCGTGAGTTTAGATTGTGTACTGAACGCGTGAACCAAAATAAAGTTATTGGACATAAATTATTAACTTTATGGAACAAATTCAAACATTTATTGTGGAACTGGGATTCCTGGAGTGCATTCTGATGAATATCATCAAAGGTAAGTGAATATTTATAATGCTATTTCTGACTTATATTGACTCCAACATGGCGGATATCTTCTTGGGTTGTGTTGGTCTCTGAGCGCCGTACTCAGATTATTGCATGGTTTGCTTTTTCCGTAAAGTTTTTTTGAAATCTGACAGAGCCGTTGCATTAAGGAGAAGTATATCTTTAAATCTGTGAATAACACTTGTTTCTTTTATCAATGTTTATATTATGAGTATTTCTGTAAATTGAGTGGCTCTGTGCAAATTCACGGGATGTTTTGGAGGCAAAGCCAAATGTAAACAGGTTTTGGATATAAATATGAACTTGATCGAACAAAACATACATGTAGTGTAACATGTTGTCCGGGAGTGTCATCTGATGAAGAATATCAAAGGTTAGGGATTCATTTTACTCTATTCTGCTTTTTGTGACTCCTCTCTTTGGTTGGAAAATCGCTGTATGCTTTCTGTGACTAGTTGCTGACCTAACATAATGACATTTTCTGCTTTCCGCCAAAAAGCTTTTTTGAAATCGACACTGTTGGTTGATTAACAAAATTGTATCTTAAAATGGTGTCTAATACTTGTATGTTTGAGAAATTTGAATAATAGAGATTTCTGTTGATTGAATTTGGCGCCCTCAATTAACTCCAAATTAAAAATAACTCAAATTTGTAATCACAATTTTGAGAAACATTTTCAAAGAGTCACAGAGGGCTATTGTAAGAAAACAACATAACATTATTTTTCAGTTAATATAAATTTTTAACACTGTTGGGGAAGAGTTTGAAAATTGTGATTCTTTGCTCTGGACAAGGGCATTTCCTTGCACAGAGCCGACATCGAAATGAATAATATTGAAAATATTTAGAAAATTACAAAACCAAAACTCTTTCCTTATAAAATTCCCCTTAAAGTTATTTGCAAGATAAAAAAAAAATTATTAAAAAAAACATATACTATAAAAATGTAATTTCCCTGCTGGACAAAGATCATCCCATACTTTTAAGAATCCCTGGCTGAATAATGTGTTATGACAGTTGTTATGAATGATACTGCAACACAGTGTTTTGACTGGTTCATCAAGGTGTTATGTATACATATAAAGGGGTAACGTACGTGCGCTGCGTGCGTGCGTGTGTGTGTGTGCTTCCAATTGGTGGAGGGTGGAATGTTCATCAAATGAGGGAAATAATGCAAAAATCATTGACTGTAAGTTATTACATTTACCAGACGCTCTTATCCAGAGCGACTTACAGTAGAGCGCATACATTTTATTACATACTGAGACAAGGATATCCCTACCGGCCAAACCCTCCCTAACCCGGACGACGCTATGCCAATTGTGCATCGCCCCACGGACCTCCCGGTTGCGACAGAGCCTGGGCGTGAACCCAGAGACTCTGGTGGCGCAGCTAGCACTGCGATGCAGTGCCCTAGACCACTGCGCCACCCGGGAGGCTTACATGATCAGTTGAAGTTATTACATTATTAATACAAAACATTGTTACTCACCGGATAACGTAATTACCACCGAATAACGTAATAACTTACTGGATAAGTTAACCTTTACAGGATCGGTGTGTCCCTATACGTGCGCTAATGTGACAAAAATTATGTTGAAAGTAACATCCAACTTTCCAGGACATAGACATGTCTTATATTTGCAGAAAGCTTAAATCCCTGTTAATCTAACTGCGCTGTGCAATTTACAGTAGCTATTACAGTGAAAAAATACCAAGCTATGGTTTGAGGAGAGTGAACAACAACAAAAAACTTTTGTCGTGCACTTGGTTTTGATACATTGACCTCTGAAGATAAATCATGTACTTACATTCAGTAATCTGGCTCTGATTTGTCATCCTGAGGGTCCCAGAGATAAAATGTAGCATAGTTTTGTTCGATAAAAATAAGTTTTTATACTAAAATGTAGGAACTGGGTTCTAAAGTTTGAACCAGTTTTTGGGGAATAAAGTATTTGTTTTAATTGGTACCGGGTTCAGATGAGTCTTGTGAGGCTTGTGTTCATCAAAGAGTAAAACAACTGACATGTACGTGTTCATGTGAGTCTCAACTTTCGATGGTGTGTAAATATTACAGTTTTTAGGGCCACAACATTTTAGCCATCTCAGTCTACGGACTTGAACCTCATTGAAAACCTGTGGTTTGAATTGAAGAGGACAGTCCATAAGCACAGACGAAGGATGTCCAGGATCTGGAAAGATTCTGTATGGAGGAATGGTCAAGTTCCCTCCCAATGTGTTCTCCAATCTCTTTTATATAATTTTTTTAGGTCTCAGCGTGTGTTATCCTTGCAAGGGGAGGGATAAAGAGTATTGAAAACAGGGTGTCACACCTTGATCTGTTTCACCTGTCTTTGTGCTTGTCTCCACCCCCTTCCAGGTGTCACCCATCTTCCCCATTCTCCTCAGTGTATTTATACCTGTGTTTCTGTTTGTCTGCTGCCAGTTCGTCTTGTCAAGCAACCAGCGTGTTTTTCCGTGCCCCTGTTTTTCATAGTCTCTTTTTTCGAGTC
>NW_019946168.1:32848-34327 GCF_002910315.2 Salvelinus sp. IW2-2015
TGCTTTTTAGTCTAGAATCAGGCTTAATCTGTGTCTGGTAAACTGTCCCCTAAAGACCTTGTCGATAGGTTAGGACCTCTAGGTGTAAAAGCTAAGGTATGTGTTGGACTCCAAGCTGAATGGAACCAGGATCAAGTCTCGGTTAGGGCTTTGTTGAGGTTCCTTTGTCTGTGTCACACCCTGAACAGTTTCACCTGTCTTTGTGCAAGTCCTGCCAGCGTGTTCACGTATTTCCTGTGCTCTAGTTTTTGTTTTTCTTATTCTACCCAGTTCTGAACTTTCTGCCTGTCCTGACCCTGATCCTGCCTGCCGTCCTGTGCCTGTCCTGACCCTGATCCTGCCTGCCGTCCTGTGCCTGCCTGACTCTGATTTGGATTACAACCCTTTGCCTGCCTTGATTTACCTTTTGCCTTCCCCTGAACTAATAAACTCTGAGACTCGTACGGAATTAAGGTGTTTGATTCTCCGTTGTTCGGGAGAGAGGCTGCTCATAAGCTGCTCCAGCTACGTCAAGACTCCCGTAGTGTGGCAGACTACGCTGTGGATTTTTCGCACGTTGGAGGATGAGAGTGCCTGGAACCCAGAAGCCTTGTTCGAKATGTTCCCTCATGGATTATCAGAGGTGATTAAAGACGAGCTCGCAGCCCGGGAGCTGCCCATGGACGTCAACTCCCTCATAGCCTTGACCATCCGGATTGATGGGCGGCTATGGGAACGTAGGAGGGAGAGGGAATCTGTTCCCTGTTGCCCTCGCTCATCCTCGATTCCCACCTCGCCTCAGAGGAATCCCGGGAATCCCCGAAGTCTACATTTCCTAGTGAATCCGATGTCACCAAGTTCTCTCGGGAATCACCGAGGGCTGCCGACTCACCTCCTCCGGAGCCTATGCAACTGGACAGGGCTAGATTGTCTCCTGCTGAGCACTTATGCAGACTAAACACCAAGAACTGCCTATATTGTGGAGCTATGGGACATTTCTTATCTACCTTCCCATTAAAAGACCAGGCTCGTCATTAGGTACAAGTACACTGGTGAGCCATATGGAGAGTTTCCAATTTCCCATCCCTTACTAGTCATAATCCCCTCTATGCTACCCTGTTGTGGGGAGGCCAGTCCAAATCCATCCAGGTGCTCATTGACTCTGGTGCCGACGAGAGCTTTATGGACACTTAACCTGGTGTCGGAGCTGGGCATCTCCACTCAACCCCTTTTCCCATTCCGATGGCCGTCAGAGTGCTGGATGGGCGCTCGATTGGATGAGGCAACCACAGTCTGGTTCCTATCCACCTGTGAGTGTCAGGCAACCACAGTCTGGTTCCTATCCACCTGTGAGTGTCAGGCAACCACAGTAAATCAAGAGGCTTCTACAACCATGAGGCGATCAACAGCTTTTACCCCCAAGCCATAAGACTCCGTGAACATCTAATGAAATGGCCTGCCCATACTATTTGCATCCCCCCCCCCCCTTCTTTTTTTGCC
>NW_019946168.1:37695-56878 GCF_002910315.2 Salvelinus sp. IW2-2015
ACAGGTCTGGGTCCATATTCCACCTGTTGGAGTTGCAGCAACCACAGATAGGTTCTATCCAACCTGTGAGTGTCAGGCAACCACAGTATGGTTCCTAGCCACCTGTGAGTGTCAGGCAACCTACAGGTATGCGTTCCAAATAAAACCACCTGTGCGTGTCAGGCAACCACAGTATGTTCCGTATGCCACCTGCTGAGTGTCAGGCATACCACAGGTAGTTATGTTCCTATCCACCTGCTGAGGTCAGGCAACCACAGTATGTTTCCTCTCCACCTGTGAGAGTGAATTATACCAGGCAACCACAATCTTCCTATCCAACCTGTGTGTGTCATGGCAACACACGAGTGAATGATCAGCAATGCAGTTTCTGCATGGACCTGGAGTCCCTCTGGCAGTATCATGGCACCAACCCAATAGGTTTATGGGGTTTCATGACACCCATAGTACAACTCCGCGTGTGCAGTCCAACGTGGATACGGTTGATCTTGAAAGGTCCTTTTTTCACTGATGAAAGACAAGGCTGACTAATCCCATGTGAAAGAAATTCCAAGAGAGAAACTGGAAGAATCTCGGCCTACAGACACGTACCACTGACTAGAAGGCAGCATCCAGAGGTCGCAGCCTCTTCGTGTTGACGTTGAGACTGCCGTGTTTTTGTGAAAGGTACTATTTAATAAGCTGGCCGAGTTGAGGACTAGCGGAAGCGTGCTGTTCGTTCACAACTAGACATCTCTAATGTACATTTGTCCTCTTGGCTCAGTTGTGCACCGGGGACTCCTCACCTGACTTCCTTTCATATAACTGGGTTAAGAGCAGTTATTGCACTGTTTTTGTGAAGGGATGTGGTAGACAGCGTCTGGAAAGATCTTCAGTTTTCTGGCGAATTTTTCACATAGCCTGAGTTATTTCTCAGAACATTATGTAATCCAGTATTGTGATGAGTTTCAGAAGAAAGTTCTGTTGTTTCTGACCATTTTGAGCCTGTAATCAACCCACAAAATGCTGATGCTCCAGATACTCAACTCCATATAAAGAGGCCAGTTCTTATTGCTTCTTTAATCAGGACAAACAGTTTCAAGCTGTGCTAACGATAATTGCAAAGGAGGTTTTCTTAATGATCAATTTGCCTTTTTAAAATGATAAACTTGGATTAGCAACACAACCGTGCTATTGGAAACACGGAGTGATGGTTGCTGATAATGGGCTTCTGTACTCCTATGTACAGTTACATAGTCAAGAAAGTTTATACATACACAAACAACCAGGACATGCTAACCGTGATCCCAAACTTTTGAACGGGTAGTGTATGTCTTACACCCCTTGTCTCCTGTTTCCAGGCCCACCCCTGCTCCTCCCCCGTCTCATCGACGGGCCCAAACCGGTGTACATGGTTGGGCGCCTCCTGAAAGTTAGACCGAGGGCAGGATCCCAGAGCTGGGTTGACTTACTTTTTTGCCTGCCCCCTTGAACTAATAAACTCTGAGACTCGTCACTTCCTGCCTTCCTGTTTCTGCATTGAGACGTGTAGTCTGAGCCGTGATGTTTCATATTCACACAACTAACAAGAATCGATAAATAAGCCTTTTTTTACTTGTTCTGATAATGAGTGAGGATGGCGACGAGGGCGGACGATGTCTGTAGTGTGACACCGTTCGTTTTCAGGTTCGGTATCTTTAAGATGAATCCTGAGAAGTTCTGGCAATTAAAAATTCACCATCTCGATCAGAACAGATAATTGTTCAACTCCTACGAAGAGGCCTAACATAGTGGACCTGTGTGCTCAGTTTATGATTGTGTACGCATGGATCTTCATCGTGGTCTACAACGCTAGGGACTAAATATATCCGAACCTTGCCATCGCCAAAATGGCACAATTCTATCCCTATATATGTGCACTACTTTTAACGCAGAGCCCTCTGGCATCCATGCTATTCCCTATTACCAGTAGCCACTACCTTTTAGACCATAGCCCAATGGCAAATCCCTTATCTTCCTTATTATACAGAGCACTATGTTAGACAGACCTATGTGATATCCTTAACACCAGCTGATTAGGAGAAAATCATCATAGGGCACTTTTTACTCCACCAGAGCCTATGGAACCTATCCCTACTTATTAGTGCACTACTTTAGACAGATTCCCTATGGAACCCTATTCCCTATATAGTGCTTTTACTATTTTTGACCAGAGTCTTAATGGCCATTTTGTGACGTAGCCAGCAGTGCTTACTGCTACTCTCTGTTTATCATCTATGCATAGTCACTTTAATAACTCTACCTACATGTACATATTACCTCAATTACCTCGACTAACCGGTGCCCCCGCACATTGACTCTGTACCGGTACCCCCTGTATATAGCCTCGTTATTGTTATTTTACTGCTGCTCTTTAATTATTTGTTACTATTATGTATTTTTGTTAGGTATATTTCTTAAAACTGAATTGTTGGTTAAGGGCTTGTAAGTAAGCATTTCACTGTAAGGTTCTACACCTGTTGTATTTGGCGCATGTGACAAATAAAATTTGATTTGAAAACTGATTGGATTTTCAAGAAGTCATCAACGTAGGGGCATTTCAAAATTTTCATCAGCCTTTTAACCCAAATCCAATGACATGGTGACATTTACTGTTGATTTCACATTTAATTCACATTAGTCATCAACTCAACCAAATGTAAATTAAAATTAGACYTTCAACTGACGTCTGTGCCTGGTGAAAAGTTATCATCGTAGAACAACAATGAACAGTTTATCACGCAACTTTTTAATCATTTTAATTCAGAATAATTACTCCGTTATTATACTGTGCAGATACATTGGTGATAATCTGAAATCTAGCATGTACATCTGAACAGAGGAGTCAACACGAGGTGCAGTAGATCATCCACATCATTATGAGCGCTAKCGTTACCTGTCTCTCACAGCGCTCTGTCTACTTACCAGCAGTCTCGTGCTGTGGCTGCTCTTATAGAGTGGGACCCGGGCCGTCTCCGCGATACCGACCGTTGTTATGGAGATCTTCGATATGCTGCCCCCACCTCACAAGGTGAGACAAATGAAGTCACAATAGAAGAGAGGGAAAAGGTTGCGCTGGCAGCTGCKGTTATACCTGAAACGGGCTTAGATAAGATCTGTTTGGGCGCTTGTTTGTGGCCTACTTATCAGGGCTCCAAAGTGGCGCAGCGGTCTAAGGCACTGCATCTCATTGCTAGAGGTGTCACTACAGACCCTGGTTCGATTCCAGGCTGTATCACAACCGGCTGTGATCGGGAGTCCCATAGGGCAGCGCACAATTGTCCCAGCGCCATCTGGGTTTGGCCGGGGTAGGCCGTCATTGTAAAATAACAATTTGTTCTTAACAGCTCCATTGCTTTTGTCCTTGTTATGTCCTGCCTGGCATGCCATCAAGGGACAAATAGTTGTCATGACAGCACAAACAGACTGCCAGTCGGGATACAACTGGCCAGGGTAAAAAATAACATGATTTTTGTAGCCGACCATTTATCCAACCCAGGTACACAAATCTACATTTCATTTATGAATTATCACGCAAAAATGACCTGTGTGACCTCTGTTGTGTCATCGGCCCCAAGACTTCAAATGCTGGGTGTTGGAGCATCGTGCCCTGGGTGACCCTCTGCTTGATACCCTTGAGGGATGGTGCTCACTAAAGTCATAGATTACCAACTTGAAATACACGCGCAGATATGACGTTAGTTACGGGAGAGGAAAAGAATAGGAGAGAGGAGAGGGAGAGCACGCGGGGGGAGAGGGGACGTGAGGAGAGAAGGAGGCGCAGACGGGGAGGGGAGAGAAGAGGAGGGGAGTGCGACCCAGAGAAGGTGCGTAGAGGAAGGGAGGCGCGAGAGCAGGGCCTCGAGGCGAGGCGTGAGCGGTGTGAGAAGAGTATAGACCTTCAAGCACAGGCACACTCAAGACCACATGGCAGGATAAAAACCGGCCACGGGTCCTGCACGTGGAACTGCAGGATTCCTCATTTCCAACGGACAATATTATTTAAAGAAACCGCGACAGAGGGCCAGAAGATAGAAGCACCAGACTGAATAACGTATTCCAAGGAAACATGGCATATCCCTCCCCTTGACAACATCTCTGCGTCCATATGTTGGGAGATCGAAGACCACAGAGCGGACAAGGCCAAGAGTCATGGTGGAGCGTAGGAAGGCTAACCTTTTTGAAGAGATGGGCCTTGACAAAATAAGAGCAAGCTCTCCACTGACCATCCCTTCGGATGTAGTAGCGGTGGAGGTCGGCGTTAACGTAGGCTTCTATTGGGTGCGTAATCTTTCACAGGAAGAACAGCTCTGTTGGGAACGGTTGCGTGGCGACATGTTGGGACGTAATGGTCGGGTAGTGGAGGATGTCGAGTGTGAGGTTCCTGCAATCGAGGCACCCACATTAATGTAGTCACCTCCACATGTCTAGTATAGATTCACACTGTGTCAAGTAGGTTAGCGGGAATAGTACAGTGGTGGTGTAAAGTACTTAAGTAAAATATATTTAAAGTACTACTTAAGTTGTTTTTTTGTTGGGGTATGTCTTTACTACTATTTAATTTTTTTGACAACTTTTACTTTTACTTCACTACATTCCTAAAGAAAATGTGTGTACTTTTTACTGCATACATTTCTCTGACACCCCAAAAGTACTCGTTACATTTGATTGATGTTTAGAGCAGGACCGAAAAATTGTCAAATTCATGCACTTATCAAGAGAACATCTCCGGTCTCCTGTCTGGTACTAAACATACATGCTTCGTTTGTAAATGAGTGTTGCGAGTGTGCCCCTGCGCTATCCTTTTATAATCTGGAAGCGAGTGAAATTCTAATTGAGTTTATATTATTAACTTTTGACTACTTAACGGTAGTGTTATTAAACCCACTCAATATTTTCTAGAATGTGTTTTAACCTCATACCTAAGGAGGCTGTTACTGAAGGTGACTTTCAGTTCTTACTGGCGCAGAGTTAAGCTTGTCCGTAAAGTATCCATTTACCAATAACGAGATTGGTTACATATTTATGCACCAAGAGTTCCTAGATACATCACGGTGTGCATCATCTTTGAATCTGTGATTAGCGATTACTGTCGCGTGATATAGTGACAACTACTGCGGGTTGACGTTGGTAGTGGAGTAATGACCCCAAATTGGACGCTGGAAGTCTAGGGTGGTTCTGTCCGTTCGATGATGTGCGTTTGGAACCTAGAGGCCCGCGGTTTTTTAAAATGTATTCGTAGATTTATTCTCTACTTAACTACACAATTCAGTAAACCATACAAATTCTTATTTTTACAATTGATGGCTAAAACTCAAACCCGGACGACGCCTGTGTACTTACTCAAGAGTCGCACGCTTCCATGCCGTCATATAGCAAGCGATCGTCCCAAGTCAGTGACCGTGACGCGGCTTCGCGTTGTGGAGCTACAGCCTGGAATCGACACAGGGAACAGCACGGTGCTACTTCCACAGAGCCAAATAGGAAGAGTTCCAAAACAAGATCTGAACTATTTCCCTCAACAAGGAGACCCTGACCAAGACAATCAAACTCTAGTAAACAGAGCAGACAATCCATCATTAAKTKRAAACCATTCAGAAAGGYCAAGGCTGTCCCCTGGTGGTCAAGTGAGTGCCAGACAGCTGTCAAAGACAACAACAAAAAGCTTCTAGAGCCTTAAAGAACTCACAGGTTCACAGAACTAATAGATTATCAAAGAAAAAGGGAATTAGCAAGAAGAATCATACAGTTTATTGGAGAAAGTACTGTGGCAGCATTGGCTGGGAGACAAACATACGGGCTATGTGGGGAATAATCAGGAAAATGAACGGCATCCACAGACGGGCCATCCCGGCACTAAAATCTGAGGAGAAGACTACATGGACAGATGAGGAGAAAGCAGACCTGTTAGTGCAGCCTGTTAGACGCAGAATTCTCTGTGGCTTAGATCAGTGGTCGCCAACCGGTCGACATTCAAGGCATTCCTAGTGGATCACCAAATATTTATGTAGAAAAGCCAATGATAAATAAAGGCTTGCACTCCTTTTTTTAAAAATCGTGGTGAGCTGTTGCCGGTAGGTGCACTTGATTCAAAAGTCCTGCGCACCAGGTAAGCAAAATGTTCCCATGAGACAATCTCTGCCTACCCGGCGGACCGGAAAATCTGCGACTAAATCAGGTGCACCTGCTGTGCTGCCCAATCGGACAGCTCAAATCACCGTGGCTACAGAGCTTCCATGACCCTGGTCACAGCCAAGTTTAATAGGCTACTAGCCTACGTAAGATTGAATCACTTTTAAAACCATGACCACAGAGAGACTGTGGTCAAAGAGCTGCTGTTTTTATGAGTGAGTTCATGTTTAAGTTTATATTCAGCACTGTCACTGTTTGTATTCAACACTATTACAAAACGCGCTTCTRTGTACTTCCGCTCGGGCTGRAGCCGCATAGYATMAGTAGCCAGGTATAGAAAGCCCTGCGTTTTATTGTTATTAGCAGCTCGTCGTGTCGAGTTTCATATTAAGGAATRTTTTACTTTCTCTGGTCATAGGAACAACATGAATTTGTGCATGAGGCAGATGCGGTGCYACTCGAGTTTCGCCATCAGGTGGAAGACGGTGTCCCCTCTCTCTGGTCAGTCTCACCGGAGGAAAGGAAGGAGAGAGCAMGGACCGTGAGAGGCGGGTGGGAAAAATAGTTTTGAACGTTCATTTAACTCGGAATTCCAAGTCGGAAACTCATGCATCTTTCTAGAGCTCCGACTTTTCGACCTGAAGATCACTGACGTCGTTGACCATCATATGCAGGTACCATCAGTCCAGTAAATTAAAAACGCAAATTATTTCAATTCATGCTCCACAGTGCCTCACAAGTGCAAAAACCAACTGATCTATTTTGTTATCAAAACTCGAGTTTTGAAGTAAAATATGGTCTGATTAACAATATTGACAGGTCAATCATATAGCCAATATGCTGTGATAATGTATTAGGCCTACTGCCCAAACCTCATTCCCACAGAACTGTTTGTGTCAGGTTAATGTTGTTGTTTTGTTTACAATCTGAGCAGTAGAGAAAAGGTGGTTGACCATTGGCTTAAGGAAGGCGAGTAAAACAGCTGGATGCTTAAGACCAAGTACGCTATGAAATGTTTCTGAAAACCCCATCAGACACTTCCACACAAATCAGTTTTGCATTTTTATCGAACAGACATGGAATAAGGATATTCAAAGGCTGGGAAACCACGATGTAATAGTCCCCATACATAAAAACCAGGAAAGTGCGTATGCGCCCATAGCTATTACCAACCGATAATATTCCCTGTTTTAAACCAGGAAACACACTGTAATATCCCCATAGTAAACAGGAAACACGCTGTAATAATTCCCATAGTACCAGGAAACAGCCGTAATATCCCATGTCTAAACCATGGAAACACCTGTAATTATCCATAACTTAAAACCAGGAAACAGCGCTTGTAATATATCCCCATAGCTTAACCAAGGAAACACCACTGTGAATATTTCCCCCATATTAAACCAGGAAAACACGGTAATATTCCCCATAAGCTAAACCAGGAAAACACGCTAGTATTTCCTCATAGCTAAACCAGGAAAACACGCGTGTTAATATTCCCCATATAAACACACTCTAAATCCCAGTAACGCAGGAAAACACACTGTAATGATTCCCCATAGTTAACCAGGAACACAGCTGTAATATTCCCCATAACTAACCAGGAAGACACCTGTAAATATTCCCCATTAAGCTTAAACAGGAAACACGCTGTAATATTTCCCATAAACTAAACCAGGAAATACACGATGTAATATTCCCCATAACGTATAACCAGGGAACACGCTGTAATATTCCCATAACTAAAACCAGAAACACGTGTAATACCCCATGAGCTTAAACAGAAACACATGTAATAGTCCCCATAATTAAACCAGGAAACACGACTGTAATAGTTCTATTACCAACACATGAGCATTAGCTAAACCAGGAAACACGATGTAATATTCCATATTACGAACCCAGGAAACACGACTGCGTAATTCCCAGTATACTAGAACCAGGAACACCTGTGTTAAGTAATATATACTCACCTTTAAAACATGTCGTTAAAACCAGTGAAACACGATGTAACGATAAAAGTCCCTTCATATACATCACGCAGAAAAAACTTAATCACTCGTTTATGTAATATTTCACTCATGATAGAGTTAGTAAATACCGAGCGATAGACACTCTGTTACAGTACTGTGTACTTTATCATCTTGCGTGCCCGAAGATAAACATATACCACCTGGACCTGTTAAGAGAACCATAAAACGCCATCCATGTGTTACAAGATGAGTATCAAGATATTCGGCTTGGCCCCAAGATACGCTTAAAACGGCCAGGCAGAAAACTTCTCTTGTTTAATATATATTCCTACCCTGTATAGTCTTACTACCACCGCGACAATACAACGCTTACACCTCTGTGAATATGTGTCCACCATAGGTTAATCGACGCGAACATTCAGCATATGATAATCAAATAGTCAACACACACACACTAAGCTCCTAAACATGTAGAACACGTCTTAGTGTGAACTACCGCAACTATTGATTTAATAATAACCTTCAGCGGAAGAGCACGTATCGTAACTCCGGATTGTCTAATAAGTCATCTCGATCTACGAGAGTAAAGGACCCAGTGCTAACCCGCGGTGTCATGCCATGAATTGCTATGGTATGCATGATTGTCTCTCTTCCAATACGTTATGTAACTATGAGATAAACAACGCCACATTAATTGTACTATATTATGCGCGCGTAGTGTTATATGAACTCGCATAGATAATAAGCTACGCGCTCCTAGTATCAACTTGCAGGTTCATAAATGCATAACTCTCTCAAAGTAATAACCAGGTATATTGACGGCTGTAGAGTATGTCCTCGCGATTTCTATACGGGTGTTTATATACAGTTTTAATGTCGTCATCAAGTCCCTCCATTGCTATAAGCGTAGGGCAAGCCTTCGCGTTCTTTTCCGCTTATTTATTACCCCATATCTAGCTAACGATGGATATTCCGCTTTAGTATTGACATCTTTCGTGTTAGTCGTGAGAGCACGGAAGCCGACGCGCTCTTGTTAAGAAATATTAGCTCCCCTCAACGATGAAAACATTCAGGCGAGACATCGATGTATATTCTACCACCCATGAAACTAATTACGCACTGAATCCCAATCCACTTGGTGTAGATTTTCCCTCAGACTACGCTCCAAATCCAACATTGGAATACACAGCGCGGTAATTTATGACTCTGTTAGTGTCAACCTCAGATGAAATAGTGCTCTGAAACCAGGTGAGACAATTCATCTACACTCACACCATTTGCCATGCTTGATATCATTAATCACTCCTACTAGTTTTACGCTCTCGAGACCGGTCAGAAAAGAGAACCAAGCACCAGCTAAATGATTAGATGTAATATCTTCGACACAACAGAGTTACAGACTCCAGAGCGAAGACAATCTCAGCCTGGAACTGAATATATCAGGCACCATATGACTAATACCCAGTACATAATACACATAACGCTAATAGAGTTAAATGTTACCCGCAGATAAGGGTTGAAGCTTCACAGGACGATCTACAATCCGCAGATACACACTATTACTCCTACCTATATCTCGTGTCTAAAACCAAGGAAATCACAGGCATTAAGATCCCCATAGATCCCAGTAGGTCTGATTATCGCAGAGAGAGACAAACACTGTAACTATTATCCTCACAGATAGTTAATAATTATTTGGAATCATTCTCAGTGAATTTATATTGCTCATCTACATAAGCGCGATGGAGTAGAGACAACAACTCGCTCTGTAATTGTGTCCCACTTAGTGTGTTATGTCAAGACAATACATCGTCAGACGTCGTCACTATTTGTTTTGTCGTGTCCAAATGTTATAACACATAGAACAGCCCCTGTGTTAAATGCTCACATTCCCGCCCATAAGCTAGACCAGGAAATCACGCTGTAATTAATTGTTCCCGCATTAGCATCTAGAAGCAGAGATATAACATCTAGCGCTCCGTGCATCGCTCTAGTGTATTCGTGAACTAGAGAACCGACAGTGAATAATCTGATGCAAGCTAGTCCAAGGAGGCCCTTTAGTATACACTGAACTCTCCCCTGCGTATCAAAAGAGCTAGATACCACGTCGATATGAATCACATCTTGTAACTCCTGCTGTAATCAAAACTTTCGCTCTAGATATGGACAGTTAAATAGACGTGTCAAGACACAAGGCATATATCAGCGAAACTTTCAAAGTCTGACCTACTTCAAACTGCTCTATTGTATACAATATCCCCTCAGTGTTTCTAAACGCCCGCGAATATCAACAAGCATCCGTGGCAGAGTCAGGGCGTGATTCAAGCTTAAGTACGTAACCGCTGAGAGATAAGCAGGGTTATGTTTTGTAGTCGGATTCAGCTTCACAATTACAAGCTTAATGACTGGGGTGAAACATGTGCAGCTTGGTAACATATTATAAACGCTCGTGTAACCACAGCGAGGTGAGGGTCTCAGTGATTAAAAATATCGTCTTGATATGGCATAGGTCTGTGATAAAATTGCACATAGTGAGGTGCGGAGAATCGGATCAATTTGTAGGAGCCGAGATAGAATGGTGAATGGATCTCGTCATATAGTTGTCATGATGTAGAAGATGAGGAGGAAGTCATCATATCTCTGAATGAAGTGAAAACACGGAGTGAAGGGAGACGGATCGTGGAGCAAATGGTGCGAGTGATGTAAGGGATAACTGACGTGTTTGAGCAGGGAGGAGGAGACCGGTGTTGGAGAGATGAATGAGAAGTAGAGACAAATTGGATAATTGCGCCCCCGACGGGTATTGATGGTTGTGCAGAGTTGGTTGAACCAGTGGAGAAGATGTTTGAGTGAGTGTTTGTTAGGGTCTAAGGTGTTGAGTTGTGGTGGTGTGTGATGTATGAGCGAGATGAGGACACGTGATTCCTGTGTACGAGATGTGCTCAGGATAGTCGAATGTAAGGATAGTGTTCGGCTCTCAGTGCATCTCTCTCTCGGTTCGTTGTGGATAGAGAAGTTGGATGCAGGCCCGTCTGGGCAGACTTCAACTGGCTCGGTGGGGATCTCTGAGAGTGGAGCAGGATTCAAGAGGTGTGAGAGAAGCAAATTAAGTATTTTCAGGATGCAGAGAAGACCACATTGGTCTACGACAAAAGTGTCGGCAAACCAGCTAAAACACCGAATTGGTGGAGTATGATAGATATGTTCTGATAAAAGTGAGAGAGTGGGCTGGGGTTCAAGAGTGGATTTACTTGTCCGCAAGAAATTTCTCATTAAAGTGTTTTGTTACATTAGAAAATGTCATGTACATTTGTTCTTTACTCTGTTGGATGAGAGAAGGAACTTGAGAGGAAGCAATTACCTGTTGGAATTGGTTAATTTTTGCTTGTTATAAAAACAGTACATACAGATTTTTAAGATGCTAAAATAGAAATAAAATTATAACTTATCATTGCCCATTGAATGCCTTCGACCTTGACCCCCCATGGATTTGAATCACAATACATTTTGAGCCTTCTCTCCTCTCCTTTGTACACCATCAAGGTTATAGTGCCTTAAACACTGATAGAGAAGAGACTTGGTCTCAGCAGTTGACATTAAAAGTTGTTTTTCTGTGAACGTAAATGGATTCATTACTGTATACTCACATTCAAGCCAAGGCACAGTGTTAGTCCACTTCATTTAAAATGGGCACAAAACGGGGCAGCGCGAGCTAGTTTTTGCTCCATCTTGGGACTCGAGATAGTTCAGCTGGCTATTGTCCTACCTTGAGCTACACAAAGGGACTCCTGTCTTTGTGAGATTCTCAACTCGATCTCGGAGAACAATGGTGATTGAAATTACACAAACTCATGAGAGACATGAACCTAAACAGTTAATATCTACAATTGAAGTCGGGAAAGCTCGCTACATTAAAAGACTCGTCTTTTCAACCACTCCGCTACAAATTTCTTTTGTAACTTCTGTATGGAGTAGGGCAGGATTTTTTCACGTTTGGAATGAAGAGGCGCCCAATGTTAATATTCCCGATCTGGTGATTAACAACCAAGAAACGACCCCAACTCTCGTAATGATTAATTAGTGTCATCTCCTTATTATGGTTATAAATATGGATAAGAGAAGCAACATCATTACGACAGACTTCTACAATCTGTTAGGTTGTACCCTGAATATAGTGTGTGTAAGAACGTGGTTAATAAACCAACATGATCATGTCTCTGTATAGTCCCCATATCAGATAATTCAACCTCTTGTATGCTCGAACCTTCCCACTATTATAGGTGTCCACACATAAACATCGACCTAGTAGTGACTTTACTACTGTGACCTTGGTTAGTAGCGTGCCATAACCTTTACACCAGGAAAACACTCCTTGTAAAATGAATTCCGCTCATTGGCTTATACGCCGCGCAGAAACGACCTACTTAGATAATCTCGTACCTTACTCAACTGTGTGGTTTAGCGAGGAAACACAACTGTAATATTCCCATAACTAAACCAGAACACGCTGTCAATATTCACTTACCACTCGTTAAAACCAAGGTTTACTCGCGCTTTATGATAAATTTTCTCGGCCCTAGTAAGTGTTAAACCAGAAACACGCAATAACTTGTATGTTTTGGATGATATAATTTTCCCCTATGGTGCGCCTCTGCTAATATAAATCAGTGGGAAGACAGCCAACGGGTGTTATCTAGCGTCTAGCGCGGCAATAATCGTGAAACGCAGGTATACGGACTAGCCGAGCAACTCGCCTCAAATATATCACCCGAATAACTAAACAGTGATACATACACCTTTGTATATATGGTCTCTGAGTCTAAAACCAGGTAAGAGAACCACATCCTCGCGATGGTTTCCCATAAGCTACACACGCGAAACGACTCTTGTTATGCTCCACACCAAAAGCTCTAACAAAGCGAACGAAAAAGCACACTTAATATTCCTTTTATATCTCATATATTATAGTTCCAGGAAACACTACTGTAGTATTTCCTATATAATCCACAATCATAGGAACAGCTCAGAAGGCAACTATCAACCATTGCTCGTATATATCTCATCTCTCCCATGAGCTCTATAGTCCGTGGCACCATCTTCAACATAGTCTTGGCCACATAATAGTACCAAGGGAAAACACGCTCTGATATTATGAGCTCTCCTCGTCATGTTGATAGTCTTCTTAGAGTAGCCAGTGAAGAAAAATCACTCAGTATATGTATATGTGTGCTCCAATTATGCATAAGGACTCGGAGGAACTAGGCTTCGATACTCGTGAAATTCCCCATAGTTATCAAGGTAAACCAGGCCATATACGCTCAATGATCATCTCCCGATGCCCTCAATCCAATGTAATAGACACTTTCATGATAATTACCTCAATAATAGATATACCGCGACGCGAACAGACTCTCATGTAAAAAGAATATTGCCCATAGTACCTCTACAAACGAAGGATACCTTACGACGGTGTGATTTGTACTCCCCATATGTTAAACCAGGGGAGAACGCCTGTAATTATTTTCGCCCATAACTAAACACGCATGGAAACACGCCTGTGAATATATTCCCCATAGTTTAACCGGAACAGGCTCTGTTAATATTCCCCATAAAACTAAGCACGCAGACAACACTCCTAGATAGATTGTCTCCTCATAACTTACAATGCTAGCGGAAACACTCATGATAATAGGTGTCCCCATAACAATAGTCATACGCGAGAAGTAATACAAACCTCTCGTATTATTCCCCATAGAGGTAACCACACGCGCGCCAAGCCACGTTCAAATTATTTCCCGCGAGAATATAACTGAAGATACGACGATAGGGATTAACTTACTTGGTTCAATTTCTACACACCATGCTAAACCAGGAACACGTCTTCGTAATAGTTCATCCAGTAAGTCTGAATAACGAGGCATTATGAGCTAGTCTCTGAGTATAAATGTCGCCTGATAGCAGATACCTATACCAAGTGCGGCAACACGTGCCAACTCGTAGACTCGATATATATGCGCCACTATGTACGATAGTAACTCGGCAGCAACGACAATCAGATAATACTTCTCACCAATAACCATAAACACAGAACACCTGGTAGTTACATGAATTATCCTCGCAGTTACACACGCGAATACAACAGCCGCATCATGTAATCCTTCTACCCATTGCGCGAACACACTCAACCGTGAGAACAAGTCACTCCAGTCATGGTAGATAGTAAATACACGCCCAATATCTCCCCAAATACAACGCTCAACTAACCAGGGACTAATCCGACTCTGTATTGTATTCCCTGATCAACTAACAACCAGGTGAACCACAACTGTTAATGAGTGTGCCCACATAAGAGCATATATCACGTGATGAACATACTCTATTACGTGGGATAAATATTTCTGCCGATAGGTTAATGACTGAAGAAACACACGCGAAATATAGCAAAAACTGTATATGGGCCATAATAGGTAATATACCCCCGTGCGTGAAATTCCTATTGTGTTGGGAAAACGCGAACACCCTACGGGTGTGAGGCTGTTTGGTCAAATTGCAATATGGTTTTTTCACACCCTCCCACTTATAGAAGCACTCAAGAAACCCGGAACACGCTCGGTGTAATATTTCCCCATAACTAAACCAGAAGAACACGCTGTAAATCATCTTCCTCAGATATAATCCATATATACTTCAGTAAGAACAGCGCGATGTTAAATTAGCTCTTGGCGCATGTACCAGAGTTAGACACTGGAAGATCGCAACCGTCCTTAAATTGTAATAGATCGCCCATTACAGCTGATGAGGAGACTCAGGTGTAAATGCTGCTGCATGTGTGATATTCCCCACATAACTATAACCGACGAGAGAGAGCACGCTCTCGTCATAATATCCCTCTATAAAACGTAAGTACAGAAGTTGAAAAACGGACGCTTGAGTGTCAACCTGTAGACTTCATAACTCCGACTAAAAGAGATCAACGCTGACCTGCACAATAGCATCTCCACATCTTTTACAACCCGGAAAACACAGCTTGTAATGTTCACCCATAATGGTTACATCCAAGCAAAACCGATCCATGTAGATATTTCCCTCATAACGTAACCAGAAACAACACCTGTAATAGTTCCCCATATTAACCAGGAAACACGCTGTAATATTCCCCATAGTTAAACCAGGAAGACACCTGTAATATCCCCATAACTAAACCAGGAAACACTGTAATATTCCCCATAACTAAACCAGGAAACACACTGTAATATTCCCATATTAAACCAGGAAACCACGCTGTATATATTCCCCATAATAAACCAGGAAACACACATGTAATATTCCCCATATTAAACAGGGAAACACGACTGTAATATTCTCCCTAGTAAACCAGGAAACACGCATGTAATATTCCCCTAACTAAACCAGGAAACACACTGTAATAGTCCCCATATTAAACCAGGAAACACACTGTAATATTCCCCAATAGCTAAACCAGGAAACACTGTAATATTTTCCCATACTAAACCAGGAAACACGCTGTAATTTCCCATAGTTAACCGGAAACACGGGACTGTAATATTCCCCATAGTTAAACAGGAAACACCTGTAATATTCCCATAACTAAACCAGGAAACACGCTGTTAATATATTCCCCATAGTTAAAACAGGAAACACGCATGTAATATCCCATAGTATAAAACCAGGAAACACGCTGTAATAGTCCCATTACTTAAACCAGGAAACACACTGTAATATTCCCATACTAAACCAGTAAAACAACGCTGTATAATATTCCCCATATTAACACCAGGAAACACTGTAATGATCTGCTCTTCCAAATAGTTAAACCAGGAAAACGATGTATAATTCCCCATAGTTAAAACCAAGGAAACACGCTGTGTAATATTCCCATAGTTAAACAGGAACACGCATGTAAATAGTCCCATAGCATTAAACCTATAACACGCATGGTAATAGTCCCCATAATAAACAGGACACAGCTGTATATCCCCTAAAAACCAGGAAACACGCTGTAAATATTCCCCATAGTTAAACCAGGAAAACGGTTATAGTCCCCATAAACTAAAACCAGGAAACACGCTGTAAATATTCCCATAACTAAACCAGGAAAACACATCTGTTATTTCCCAAGTTAAACAAAGAACACGAACGCTGTAATAGTCCCCTAGTTCTAAACCAGGAAACACACTGTAATAGTCCCCATAGACTAAACCAGGAACACACTGTAATTCCCATAGTTAACCAGGAAACACGCTGTAATATTCCCCCATAGCTAAACCAGGAAACACTCTGTAATATTCCCATAGTAACCAGGAAACACGCTCTGTAATATTCCCCATAGTAACTAACCAGGGAAACACGCTCGTAATATTCCCCATAGTAAACCAGGGAAAACACACTGTAATATTCCCCATAAGTTAAACCAGGAAACACACGTGTAAATATTCCCCATAACTAAACCAGGGAACCGCTGTAATATTTCCCATAGTTAAACCAGGGGAAAACACACTGTAATATTCCCCATAGCTAAACCAGGAAAAACACACTGTAATATTCCCCATAGCTAACCCAGGAAACATGCTGTAATAATCCCCATATAAAACCAGGGAAACACTCTGTAATATTCCCCATACTAAACAGGAAAACACTCTGTAATATTCCCCATAACTAAACCAGGAAACACACTGTATATTCCCCATAACTAAAACCAGGAACAAACCAGCTGTGTATATATCCCCATAGCTAAACCAGGAAAACACCTGTAATATTCCCAATAACTAAACCAGGAAACACACTGTAAATATTCCCCATAGTAAACCAGGAAAACACGACTGTAATATCCCATATAAACCAGGAAAAAGCAACATGATAATCTCCCATAGTTAAACCAGGAAACACACCTGTAATATTCCCCATAACTAAACCAGCGAAGAACACACGCTGTAATATTCCCCATAACATAAACAGGAAACACCTGTAATATTCCCCATAGTTAAACCAGGAAACACACTGTAATATTCCCCATAGTTAAACCAGGAAACACGACTGTTAATATTTCCCCATAACTAAACCAGGAAACACCCTGTAATATTTCCCCATTAGTAAACCAGGAAACACCTGTAATATTCCCCATAGTAAACCAGGAAACACGCTGTAATATTCCCCATAGTTAACCAGGAAACACACTGTAATAGTCCTCATAACAAACCAGGAAAAAACTGTAATGATCCCATAACTAAACCAGGAAACACCTGTATTATCCCCATATAAACAACAGGAACACACTCGTAATATTCCCACATGTACAAACCAGGAAACACCACTGTAATAGTCCCCGATAACTCAGGTGAAAACATGTAAATATTCCCATCTAAACCAGGACCAAACACTCGTCTGTAATATTCCCAATAACTAAACCAGGAAACACCTGTAATATTCCCCATAGTTAAACCGGGAAACACCTGTAATATTCCCCATAGTATAAACCAGGAAAACACGCTGTAATAGTTCCCCATAGTTAAACCAGGAAACACTCCTGTAATATTCCCCATAGCTAAACCAGGAAACACTCTGTAATATTCCCCATAGCTTAAACCAGGAACACGCCTGTAATTCCATAACTAACCAGGAAACACTCTGTAATATTCCCCATAACTTAACCAGAAGACACTCTGATATCCCCTAGTACTAACCGGGAACACACTGTAAAATAGTCCCCATAGTCAAACCAGGAAACACGCTGTAATATTCCCCATAATTAAACCAGAAACAACTCTGTAATTTCCCATAGTTAAACCAGGGAAACACTGCTGTAATATTCCCCATAACTAAACAGAACACTCTTGTAATATTCATACTATAACCGGACACCTGTAATATTCCCCATAACTAACCGAAACACATCTGTAAATTCCCCAAATAAACGGAAACACACTGTAATATTCCCCATACTAAACAGGAAACACACTGATATTCCCCATAGCTAAAACCAGGGAAACACGCCATGTAAATTTCCCCATAGCTAAACCAGGAAACACTGCTTGTAATATTCCCCATAAGTTAAACCGGGAAACACTCAGATATAATTCCCTCTAAAACCGAGGAAATCAACTGTTATAGATTCCCCAATATAAACCAGTGAACACACTTGATATTATTCCATAGCTTAAAACGCAGGAACACCGACTGTAATATATTCCCCATAACTTAGAACAGGAAAACACCTGTAATATTCCCCATAACGTAAACCAGGAAACACCTGTATATATTCCCCATAATAAACCAGGAAACACACTGTAATACCCCATAACTAAACCAGGAACAGCTACACATTTCAAGTTTAAACCAAAACATTGGTAATGACTAAAAACCAGTTGACACACGCCTGTAATATTCACCATAACTAAACCGGGAAACACTCTTAATATTTCCCCATAACTAAACCAGGAAACACAGCTGTAATATTCCCCAAGTTAAAACCAGGAAACACGACTGTTAAATTCATCTCCAGACACACTGTAACTCCCTATAAACCAGGAAACACGCTGTAATATGTCCCCTAGATGTAAAACAGGAAACACACTGTAATAGTCCCCCATAAGTAACCAGGAAACACTACTGTTAATTTCCCAATAACTAAACAGGAAACACCTTGTAATATGCCCACCTAATTACAAACCAGGAAACACTCTGTAATATTCCCCATAAACGTTAAACCAGGAAACAACCTGTAAATTCCCCATAGTTACAACAAGGAAACACACTGTAATATTTCCCCATAGTTTAAGACTTCAGGAGAACATCACTGTAATCATTTCCCTCTAAACTTATACCAGGCTAAACACACTGTAATATTTCGGCCATACACTAAACCACAGGAAACCACGCTGTAATATTCCTCCTATAGTTAACCCAGGAAACACCGCCAATGTTAATGTCCCCAATAACTAAACCAGGAAAACACACACTGTACATACTTCCCACTATGAAACTATAACCAAGGAAACACGTACGTGATAACTTATCCCCATAGTGTAATAACAGGAACATCTTGC
>NW_019946168.1:56903-61903 GCF_002910315.2 Salvelinus sp. IW2-2015
TAATATTAAATATGTACTACTAAACAGGAAACACGCTGTAATATTCCCCATAGCTAAACCAGGAAACACTATGTAATAGTCCCCATAGTTAAACCAGGACACACGCTGTAATAATGTCTCCCATGCTAAACCAGGAAACATCTGTAATTCCATAACTAACACCAGGAAACCCTGTAATTTCCCATATTAAACCAGGCAACAACTGTAATATTCCCCATAGTTAAACCAGGAACACGCTGATATTCCCATAGCTAAACAGGAAACACGCTGTAATATTCCCATAGCTAAACCAGGAAAACACACTGTATATTCCCCATACTTAAACCAGAAACACCTGTAATATTCCCCATAGTTAAACCAGAACACACTTAATAGCCCCATAGTTAAACCAGGAAACACGCTTAATATCTCCCATAGCATAAACCTAGGATAACACGCTTGTATTCCTCCATAACCTAAACCAGAGAAACACACGTATCCCATGTTAAAACAGAAATCCTGCTTAATGCCATAGTTTAGAACCAGAATAACTCGCGGTCTGTAATAGTCCCCATAGCTAAACCAGGAAACACTCTGTAATATTCCCCATAGCTAAACCAGGAAACGCGCTGTAATATTCCCCATAGCTAAACCAGGAAACACGCTGTAATATTCCCCATAACTAAACCAGGAAACACACTGTAATAGTCCCCATAGTTAAACCAGGAAACACGCTGTAATATTCCCCATAGTTAAACCAGGAAACACACTGTATTAGTCCCCATAGTTAAACCAGGAAATGACCCATGATCTACAACCGGCTGCCAGCCAATATCTCTCACCTCAAACACAATGGAACGTATGGAGAGCAGAAATCTACTAGGAGTCAAAGTGGATTTCTGAAAAGGTTGTTCCACTCTAGATGGAATAATGTATATAGAAACTATAAAGCACAGACCAACAGGGATCCCTAATTGCTGTCTTCTTTGACATGGAAAAAAAGCTTATGACTTATTGTGGCTAGAAGGACTTCTAATAAAGTTAAATTCACTCGGGATAGGTGGGAAATGATAGAACTGGACAGTATTGACTAGGTCAGACAATACAGGTGTGGATCGGTTCTACTCTCTCAACCAGTCATGAGGTGGAGAATGGGACGTGTGATCAGTCCAACCCTTTTAAACATTACGATTCCTATTTGTGACTCTGTCGGGCCTAAGGATTAAGACATCACTGTACGCTGACGATGGAACYATATGGATGAGATGCCTCAATGTGAAGCTAAAAATACACAATCAAAGGAGTGGAAGAATGGGAAATAAAATGTTTTATTTTTTATATATTTATATATATATATAAAACCATGTCTATCTTTCTCACCAGGAAGATCATTCCAGCGAACGTGTCCCTGTCATTATATAGACCGACCATTGAACGTGGTCCAGTAATGTCATATTTTGGGATGTGGTTTGATAGCATACTTACAGGGAAACACCACATAGAACAAATAATAATATAATGTAAAAAATCTCTAAATCCAATGAGATGTCTAACCAGTGTTTCCTGTATCCTCCACTATGCTGTGTCCCTGTATCCTCCACTATGTCTGTGTTCCGTATCCTCCACTATGTCTGTGTTCCTGGTATCCTCCACTATGTCTGAGTCTCTGTATCCTCCACTATGTCTGGTCCCTGTATTCATCCACTATAGTCTGTGTTCCTGTATCCTCCACTATCGTCCTGTTCTGATGCCTCCACTTTATGATTCTTGATTGTCACCTGGTTATCCATCCACTATGTCTGTGTTCCTGTATCCTCCACGTATGTCTGTGTTCCTGTATCCTCCACTATGTCTGTTGTTCCTGATAATCCTCCCACTTATGTCTGTGTTTCCTGTATCCGTCCAACTATTGGTCTCTGTATCCTACACTATATCTGATGTCTCCCGTATCCTCCACTATGTTCAGTTACATTCTCCATCTGTTCTCCATTCCATATTATAAATATATCTCCATCTTCTCCTCTTGGAAAATACCCTAACTCCCATTGATTACCTGGCCTTATATCACTGATATGACCAGCCCTCGCCTCTCCTCTTCCTTTCCCTCCCTCTTCCTCCCTTAGCTCTCCTCCCTTCACTCCCTCTTCTTTCCGCTAACTCTCCCTCATTCTCTCCCTCCTCCCCTCTTCTCTCGCTCTCTCCCTAGCTTCCCTCTCTCTCCGCCTCTCCCTCCTCTCCCCTCTCACTCGCGCTTCCTTTTCTCCTCTCTTACTCTCACTCCTCTCCTTCGTTCCCTCTTCTCTCGCCTCTCTCCCTGCTTCTCTTGCTCCGCTCCCTCTTCTCTTCCTCCCCTCCCTGCTTCATCTCTTGCTCTCTCCCCTCTCTCGCTCTCTCCCTCCTCCCTCTTCTCTCGCTCTCTCCCATCTGTCCCTCGGCGTCTGCATTGATGGTCACTCTCCATCCCGTCTATTCCCTCCATAATTTACTCTACTTACGTTCCATCTACTCAAGTCCTGACCTTCCCTAGTTTCCTTTTTCACCATCGCTCTTATTCTCCCCTCTTCTCTCTCCATCGCTCCTCACATCTCCATCGCTCCTCTCCCTCACTCCCCTCTCTCCATGCGCTCCCTCTCCCCTTCTCGTCCTCTCCCTCAACTCCCCTCTCCGTTCCGACTCGATCGCTCCCTCTCCCTCTCCTCCCTCTCTCTAGCTAGGACAAAGCAAGAAGGCTAATAATAGTTTAGGGTAGGAAGGGCTTTAGGTGGAAGGACTGAGATGACACATGGAGGGAGGAAGTTTCTTGCCATATTTCTATTCTTTCAAATACAAGTTCTCTGATTTACCAGACTCAGCGATAATAACGCCTGTGTGTGATGGTTCGGTTGGTGGTGGATAGGTGAATAGCGGGGATGTCTGAGTGATGAATGTGTGGTCACAGCGTGCGGTTAGAATGCTATTGTTTCTCGCTAGTGCTCCCTTATTGGGCATGCTAATCCAGAGTGAGGGGGAGGGAGGTAGATAGTCATACATGGCATGAAGATCGAGGCGTGGTAGTGGTTAGTTGAATGATCGTGGGTCTGAGTGATGGATGGTAAGGTGGTGTTCTTGGTAACCATAGTGATGCATTGTACAGGGTATCAAGTGCAAGTTGGGGGGATGGTGGTGTGATTGATGCGTCCGGTGGATGTGTGGCCAGATATTAGAGCCACACAATTCAACTCAATTGTTGAATGTGGTATGGTAGATGTAGGCTTAGTTGATGCATGGGTAAAGGTTTGGTAGTGATTTGATGCTTGAGGGTAGTGATGGTAATAGTGATGATCGTGAGAATGTGGTGTTGGTGAGTTGGTTGGTGAGGTTTAAGGTATTTACTTCGGTAACCGTCTGTGTATTCATGGTTGGTATGGGATGGGGGCTGCTTAAGTGATCTAATGAGTGTAGTTTGGTGCGTTACGGTGTGGTTGATGGTGCTGTTAGAAAGTAACGGCGGATGAAAGATGTCTAGGTGTCCCTGTATGGCGCTCTAATGTATTTGATGGAGTGATGAAGTGGTAGTGCTGGGTTGGCTTTCGACTGTATGTACGTCGGGGGAGAGGGGTGCGGTAGTCATGCTACCGGGGTGGTAGCACGTGTATAGTCGTGTGAGTATGAATCTGTTGGTATCAGTTGTATGATAGTACGTTTCCTCGCTTATGGCTCTTAAGTCTGATTACAGTGGTGGGATGGTGGCTTATAGCCGTAGTTGTGAGGGTATGTGGGGTGGACGGTGGGTTGATGGTGGTCGCGGGGTTTGGCATGAGGTTGGTGCGGTAGCCGGAGTCATCGTTCTGTTGTGTCTGGATTCCTTGATTTCCCCCTCTAACGGCTCTAATCTGATTTAGTGGTTAGGGTTAAGTGTAGTGATGTAATAGTGATGATGTGGTGTGAGTGGTACCGTGGTAGGTGGCTGGTGATGTGATTGATAGGTCGCAGTGATGGTGATGATCTGGTCCTCGGTCTGTCGATAGCCGTGTTGATGACGTGGTGATGGTAGTGAAGTGGATGGTGTTACATACCCAGTGCGTGGTGTTGGTGGATTGTCTTGATAGTTCGGTTCTCCTTTATGAATGCCTCTTAATCTGGATAGGTGGTACTCGATGGTGGCTACAGTGGTGTATGGGTATTTTGGGCTTAGATTATCAGTGGGTTGTTGGTCAGTGATGCTTGTAGTGAGATGGTTGTAAGTGATGATGAGTGCGGTGTTGTAGATTGGGGGCCCCGCTACGCTAAGTGGATCGTAATGTGGCAGGTGAATAGAAGGTAAGGTATTTGTGCGATTGCTGGTAGGTTCTCTTATCGGGCTCGTTTAAAGTTCTTTGGGATATAGTGGTTTGGGCATGGATAGTGGATGACGCAGTACGGTGTGGGAGGACTCGTGTAGATCGTCTGGTAGTTCAGTCTGATTTCTCTTCATTGTGTGCGCCTCTAATCGTGTTTCTGGATTAAGGCTAGACGTCTGAGTGGTAATAATATGTAGGTGTAGCGGTAGTGAGAACCTGGCATTGGTTCGTCAGTTCGATCCTTAGAGTGGGGTTATGGCCTGCCGTCGCGTTATATGGTCTGGATAGTATTGGATGATGATGATGGTCGATTGAATGGTTGTTGTGGTTAGGTTGTGATTGGTCGATGGAGGGTGGTGTATGGTGTTTAAGATGGGTGGTTGGGTTTCTATAGCGATGAAGTGGTTGGTGCATCTGGTCTTGGTGGTGGTGAATGTGTGTGTCGCGTGGTTATGTGATGGTTGTAGAGCTTTATTGGTGGTAGTAGGCTGGGTGGGTGGCTGCGTCGATGATGGGTATGCTGTGGTGAATTGGTATGGTGGTGATGGGTATGGTGATGGTGCTGATGGTGTGTGGTGTTAGGTAGGTGATGGCTTGGATAGTCTGGTGATGATTGATGGGGGGGGTAGCTTATGATGGTGTGGGTGGTGATGATTGGTGGGTAGTGATGATAGTGGATGATCGTGGAAGGTGATGAGGTTT